>NC_073744.1:96311306-96611306 GCF_029784135.1 Toxorhynchites rutilus septentrionalis
AGTATAAACAGTGGATCTCGCTGAGGCAAACTTTCATTCGGCATCGGACTGTTTAGTAATCCAGTTCACTTTGCTTTCGCTGCGCTTCGATCTAAGATTGGACCCCACCAGTGGTAATCCAACTTGGAAATCGTCGTTTGATTTTTCTGTTCGTTTTTCGCGTTATACGTATCGTGTGTTCTTCATAAATTGTGTGTGTGTCATAAATTGGACGCTTCGCGTAGTGTGCGATGAGCAAGAAGAGAAAGGCAGGCTCGAGCCCTGCAAAAAACGAACGCATTGCCAGGGGCAATAAAATTTCGAGGTAAGCGTCATCTAATGATGCACGCGGTGTTGGTGTAGTGAAAAGCGCTCGCACTGAACCGAGCCTTCGCGAATGTGACACCGCACCAAACAACAGCGAAGTAGGCGATTTCGGCGCGTCGGTCGAAAATGTAAACGCCCAGGCAGCAACCAAAATTAAGCTCCCCCCGCTGGTGGTGAAGGCGGTCGCTCTTGACAAACTCATCAGCGAATTCGCATCGATGGGTGTTACAGAAGAGTACAAGCTGTGTGGCATAATTCGTTCTTTTTTCAAGCAGTTAACATTGTTTATTTTCCGTCATCATAAGGGCTTCGTTTGTGCCTTTGAGAATGCATCAACGCATTAAACTGACGTTATGGCGAAGCAGACGTTAAGCTTGTGCACCAAAAAATTATTTGGGAATACTAAGCATCTTGATTATGTTACTGGAATGTTATAAGTTATTTGGGTTCGCGTACCAGTCGCAAAACTGCCTTCAACTAGGGTTGCATTTGCGCTAATGTTGATCATAATGAAGCATTGCTACTGTTTTCGAGGTAGTTATTAACAAAGAGAGTTTATTTCTCTTGTTTAGTCATCAAGAAAGTAAATGTTCTGGAATTTTGTATGTGATTAGGTTTTGCTTGCCAGTAGCAAAACTTCCTCCACTAAGGGAGACAGCTGCGCTTATCTCGAGCATAAGAAAGTAATGCAACTCTTTTCGAGGCCAGTAATATTAACAGAAGCGTTTCTTTTGAGAATAGCGCAAAATGATGAGAAATGTTTATATTACTAGTAGTTTCAAGCCACCAATGTATGGCTCTGTATGCATGCTATGGTGAACGCTTGTTTGGCGCTTGGTTTACGCTTAGTTTGTACGAACGATATCTAGAGGTGCGATTCCTTTGAGGCAATACTAAATAACATGTAGCATGATATTTGATACTTGCAAGTGTTGTCATTGTTGTTGTTTACATGCGGTGCCAAAGATATATTGATGTAGTTATGAGATATGGAATAATGGCGCTAGTGCAACATGTATATAATCGACTGTAGCCGAATCTATGTCAATTTCGAAAAAGGCCACCGGAATAGCCTTCGAGGTAAATTTTCAATGCATTGACATGAAATAAATTGCGACATACGATTGTTTTGCGAGGGCAAGAATGAATCATCAATCAATTATCGTCAACTGATTCTACAATGAAAACATTATTTCAAAGATTATTCTACTAAGCAGTTGTTTCTAAAATTTCCCAGCATTATAGAATAATATCCGAAGGTATAAACAAGCGACTTATATAAAATAACAGCGTAGTTCTACGTCAACAATGCGGTCGTATCTTGGACACAACCTCCTATAATTTTTTTTAAAGTTTTTATTATTATTTTTTTTCTTAAAGAAATTATTGTTTTTTTTTCAAGAAGATTTTTTATTTGAGCTAATTTTTAGTTTAAGTTAGTTTTTAGTCTAAGTTTGTTTTAAGTTGAGTTTTTGCGCGAGTGTGTGCGTGTGTGTGAGCTTTTTTTTGTTTTCATAGGCGGTTGCGCACCGTCTGCGCAACCGTTATGGCGTCTGCTGATGCTATTGTTGCGCGGACGCGATATTACCAACAGTCCTCAAAGGCACCATGGGTTGTTTTCTATCGGGCCAAAGGGAAACCGTTGAGAACTCTTGACATTTCAAGAGATTTGCTGCGTAAGTATCCGGATGTCTTGATACGTGAAGAGAGACCGGACAAACTGCGTGTAGAAGCACCGACTTTTGATGTGGCGAACAAGATTGTTGACCACGAGACAGGGAGTACCACATTTACATCCCTTCTCGAGATGTGGAGATAGAAGGCGTAGTCTCCGCTGCGAGTCTGAGTGTTGAAGAATTGAAAAAAGCATCGGGTTGTTTTATAAAACTCGCTAATTGGTGAGCTTGTGAAGATTCTGGATGTTAGGCAACTACATGCAGCATCTTTGGAAGACAACCAAAAAGTCTATAAGCCTTCACACTCGTTTCGGGTGACTTTCGCTGGTTGTGTTCTCCTGAACTATGTGAAAGAAGATAGTGTTTTTTTTCCAGGGCGCTTGTTTGTACCGCGGGTCTACAATTGTACCATCTGTAAAAATTTGGGACATTCTTCCAGTCATTGCGGCAACAAGTTCCGCTACGGTAAATGTGGTGAAAAACACAGTGAGGATTCTTGTACACAAACAGTGGTAAAATGTATCCACTGTGGCGAGAATCCTCACGCATTACAGAAGTGCCCAAGGTACAAACAGCACTCCGAAAAAGTGATGCGTTCTATCACAGGACGTTCCAAGCGGACTTATGCAGAAATGATCAAGGTCGCATCAGCCACTCATGATGGAAACCAATTTTCGGTTTTGTCAACTCAATAATTGGACTCTGATTCTGATGAGGATCACACTACGGCTGCACCAGAATCTTCGACAAAGGATGATTCTCAAAAAAGAAAACTCTCTTCACCAATGATGCACCGCAAGAAAGCTAAAATGATCCTCAGAAGATTGTCTAATTCCAAGGGTAATGGTAAAAAAACGAATCCGAAGACTCCTTCTCAGCCAGTTCCTGGTTGCAGTAAGGATTATACACCGTTACCCAGAAGAGAGAGAAATAAAAACGATGCCCCTCGATCTTCTCACAGAAAATTCGCATCCAATCGGGGATTGATAGCTTTTTCGGACATTGTGGATTTTTATTGAACACCCCCAATATTCAAGACCCCCTTAGAAGCCTTATTTCTGCCTTGCTTCCATCTCTGAAGTCTTATCTTAAGCAATTGACTGTTTCATGGCCCCTCCTTGCATCAATCATATCTTTCGATGGATAATTCACCTAACGTAGTAGGAGATATGATCAATGTGCTACAATGGAACTGCCGTAGTCTAGTGTCTAAACTAGACTCGTTCAAATTTTTACTTCAAAATTATGACTGTGATATATTCGCCCTTTCTGAAACATGGCTTTCTTCTGATACAGAACTCAACTTCCACGATTTTAACATTATTCGCCTGGATAGAAATGATTCTTATGGAGGAGTACTTTTGGGGATCAAAAAGGGCTACTCTTTCTATAAAATTCCTCTACCAGCTCTATCAGACGTCGAAATTGTCGCGTGTCAAATAACACGCGACAATTAGAATAATTAAGAATACAATAAGAATAAAGAACTTTGCATAGCTTCAGTATACGTTCCTCCAAATACTAACATTAGCCGTAGTCAACTTTGGAATCTAGTCTCGATTCTCTCATCCCCAGTTCTAATACTGGGTGACATGAACTCCCATGGTACTGGGTGGGGCGATCTTTATGATGACGCTAGGGCGGCTATTTTTTACGATTTATGTGACGATTTCAACTTGACTATCTTGAACACTGGTGAAGTGACACGAATTGCAAAACCTCCGGCTCGGGAAAGCCGACTCGATCTATCTTTGTGCTCAAACTCGCTATCATTAGATTGTCAGTGGAAGGTCATCAATGATCCCCATGGTAGCGATCACTTGCCAATCAATATATCAATCAAGTGTAGTCCGCAATCCACTGAACCATTCGAGTTCCATTTGATCTAACAAGGAACATCGACTGGCAAAAATTTGCAACGGCGGTAACAATTGGTGTCGAATCAATAGATATACTTCCACCATTGGAAGAATATCGATTTTTCGTAGATTTGATGTATAAAAGCTCATTGGAAGCACAACAAAGGAAAGTTCCAAGTGCTCCGTTTAAAAGAAAACCAGCCACTCCTGGCTGGGACGACAAATGCACAAAATTGTATTTGAAAAAATCTGATGCTTTCAAAGCTTTTCGTAGACATGGAACATCCACTCACTTCGAGGAATATTCGAAGCTTGAAATACAGCTGAAACAATTAATTAAAGCAAAAAACGCGGTTACTGGCGCAATTTCATTGAAGGTCTTTCTCGTGAAACCTCAATACATACCTTGTGGAGGGTGGCTCGCAACATGCGTAACCGCTCATCTACCAACGAGAGTGAGGAATACTCCAACCGATGGATATTCGATTTCGCTAAAAAGGTCTGTCCAACCTCAGTTCTAGCCCAACATATTCTTCGAGAAACGTCTCGGTGGATCGGTGGTCGTCGGTGGATCTCTGGACAGACCATTCTCAATGCTGGAATTTTCTATGGCTCTTCTTTCATCGCACAACTCTTCATCCGGAAGCGATATGATTAAATTCGTTCTTCTAAAAAATCTTCCCGATATCGCGAAAAGACGCTTGCTAGACTTATTCAATACCCTACTAGAAAACAATATTGTGCCACCCGAATGGAGACAGGTCAAAGTGATAGCAATTCAAAAGCCTGGCAAACCAGCGTCTGATTATAACTCATACCGTCCGATTGCTATGCTCTCGTGCATTAGAAAATTGTTGGAAAAAATGATCCTTTGAAGACTCGATTAGTGGATCGAGACAAATATTTTGCTATCAAGTACACACTTTGGGTTTCGCACGAGCAAAGGAACAAACGATTGTCTAGCGTTGCTTTCTACAGATATTCAACTGGCCTTTGCGCACAAGGAGCAACTGGCTTCAGTATGTTTGGATATTAAGGGAGCTTTTGATTCGGTTTCCATAGAAATTCTGTCAGACAATCTGGGCAGATGTGGACTTTCTGGAATTTTGAATAACTTCTTGTACAATTTGCTGTCAGAAAAGCGAATGAACTTCACCCTTGGACAACTGACAACTTCCAGAAATAGTTATATGGATCTACCCCACGGCTCATGTCTCAGCCCCCTTCTTTATAATTTTTATGTGAAAGATATTGACCTTTGTTTGGCAGAACAATGCACGCTAAGACAACTTGCAGATGATGGTGTGGTTTCCGTCAGAGGTCCCCATGCCGAAAACTTGCAAAGATCATTGCAAAATTCCCTAGATAACTTGTCTTCCTGGGCAAGGAACTTAGGGATCGAATTCTCGCCACAGAAAACAGAATTGGTAGTGTTTACTCGAAAGCGGTTCCCAGCCCAATTGCAACATAAGCTTTTGGGCAAAAGCATTACCCAATCATTGACCTTCAAGTACCTTGGTGTCTGGTTTGATTCAAAATGCACTTGGAATACCCACATTACGTATTTGAAGCAAAAATGTCAAAAGAGGGTCAACTTTCTCCGCTCGATTTGCGGCACGTGGTGGGAAGCTCATCCAGGAGATCTCATAACGCTTTATAAAACAACTATTCTATCTATTCTGGAGTATGGCTCTTTCTGCTTTCTCTTAGCAGCTAAAAGTCACCTTCTAAAATTGGAACGAATTCAATATCATTGTCTGCGTATAGCTCTCGGCTATATGCACTCAACGCATAACATGAGTCTCGAGGTTCTGGCAGGAGTAACTCCTCTACAGAACCGATTCTGGGAACTTTCGCTCAGAATACTGGTGAAATGCGAAGTCACGACACTTGTGATTGAAAACTTTGAAAAAATTCTTCATCTAAATATACAATCTCGGTTTATGAGAATTTATTACCACTATATTTCGTCGGATATTTGTCTTCCATCGTTTACTCCAGACCGTGCTCACTTCACCATCAGCAGTTCCTCAATTGAATACGATCTGTTGATGAAACAAACAATACTTGGGATTTCAGATCAGCTTCGACCAAATTTCATTCCCCGTATTTTTTACCGACAGGCATGAAATTGCATGAAAAAATACTTCACTGATGGGTCTCGCCTCAATGGATCCACTGGCTTCGGTGTTTTCAATGAAAATTCGAGCGCCTTCCGCAAACTGCAGGAACCTTGTTCCGTTTATGTTGCTGAGCTGGCAGCAATCGACTTCGCATTGGGGATGATCTCCAACAAGCCTGCAGACCATTACTTCATTTTCTCGGATAGTCTCAGTTCACTTGAGGCTCTCCAGTCGATGAAAACTAGTAGGCACCCATCTTATTTCCTCATAAAAGTGAGGCAGCAGATGAGTGCACTGATCGAAAGATCTTATAAGATAACCTTTGTATGGGTCCCCTCTCATTGCTCAATTCCTGGCAATGAGAAGGCGGACACTCTCGCAAAGGTGGGTGCCCAGAAAGGCGAATTGTATGATAGACAGATTCCATACGATGAATTTTTCCAATTACTGCGTCATAGTTCCCTCTTGATTTGGCAATCCGATTGGGACACTGGAAGTCTTAGGCGGTGGTTATATTCAATTATTCCAAATGTTTCTTCGAGAGCGTGGTTCAAAGGTTTGGACGTAAGTCGTGACTTCATACGTGTAATGAGTAGACTTATGTCCAACCACTACTCGCTAGATGTGCATCTCCACAGAATAAATCTTGTTCAAAGCAATGTCTGTCGGTGTGAAAACGGTTACGATGACATCGATAACGCAGTTTGGCAATGTACGGATAATTACGCAGCCAGAGAGTACCTTTTGAATGCCCTTGAGGCCCAAGGAAGACTACCATATGTTCCTGTTAGAGACGTGTTGGGAACTCGCGACATCTGCTATATGCAGTTGATCTATATGTTTGTGAAACGGTCTTGTATAAAAATTTAATGCTTTTGTGTTTTTCTTTTTCGTTATTAGTTTGTTTGTCTTGTCCCCTCATCTCACCGTCGCCCACCCTCGACAGCTAGTCGAACACCAGATGATATCCCTGGTCATTATGTACAATGCTACAGTGCGTGTGGATACCCTCTGTTGAACGAACGAATAATTTACGTCGATTAATCGATACAAACCCAGAGAAAAAAAAAATAAGCCCGCTGCAGTTTTATCCTGAAAATCAATCATTATCTTTGACGCTCCCCTAATCTGGTAAATGAAGCCCAATGCCGACAATGCGAATTGAACTTTGTTTACAAGTTTAGGTGAGCGTAAAAGAAAATAATTGATTTTCAGGCGGAATGAACACTTTTTTGATTTCAAAATGCTTTCTAGCAAATGAGAAATATAAGACTTACTAATTATTACTCTCAGTGTGACGATTAATCGATTAATCGAATATTTGGGGCGATTATTCCCCACATTCCGTTTTGCCTGCCAAGATCGGGTCGATGAAATGTCAACAATCGACCTCAAATGCTGCCACCTTGCAATCGAGTTATCGACCATTCATATACATTCATCGAACAACTTGACGCCACTTTTTCGCCAACATGTGCAAGGCGTCGACCTGCTTGCAGCGCTGCTTCCAGCACTGCTTGCTGCTTGTTTGCATTGGTTTGTTATTAAAATGAAATGAAATATTAAAAGGAAAATACATAATCAATTTTAGTCATTTTATTACTCGAAAAAATACGTATTACAAAACAATATGTGTTTGTGATATACAAATAACCACAATACAGCGAAATTTTTAAATCCGGGGTTTCCGGATTGACGATTCGAGTCCAGCTGAGCTCGTTGATAAATACCTCCTGCGTTGATAGTTTTTATTTCCTTGATACACATTTGTGCCCGAGGATTCGATTCTGCTGTTGCCGCTGTTCTTGCTGTCCCCGGCATGGGTTTGGAGGATACTGCTGATTGGAATTGCAGATGTTGTTGGCTCCTGTGACAACGGTGAAAATCTGCACTGTTGTTCTTGTTGTTTGGCGACTGGTAATGGGGGAAATCATCTTCCGGCTAGTTTCTATTGATGGCTATAGATAAGCCAGATGTTTTCACATCATAGTCTGAAAGAAAATGAAATAATTAATGAAAGAAAAAGCGATAACAGTTTCCTTAATCACCAGTTATATGGTCCATTTGTTTTTGTTTGAGATGACAGTTTAGCGGACTACCAGTGATACCATTTGGTTTTTTAATTATTCCGTATTTTGGACCAATGAACTATACACTCTTAGGAAAAATTGGTATATATGACGATTTTTGGGTAAATATTACCAATGATTAGTTGATTTTTGCGATATGAATTAAGTGCGCTACATATACAACATCACCGTCATCGTCCCGTCAAATATTCTCTTGGACTTATTCTGCCGACGTCACAATTTCCGGTGATGATGTATGTGAATGTTACCATACGATTTCCATGGGAGAATATTTGATATTTCATTCCTTCACGTTGACATCACAGTGACGGGACGTTGTATGTGCAGCGCACTTTATTCGTACATATTAGGCGATAACATTAGTAAACAAATGTAAAACCAGCCAGTATAACAGTAATTTTTGAACTATTGTATGCAATTTTAGTCATTTGTTGAACTATCTAAATGCGGTATAAACCACATTACAATGCACATTAACTCGAGGCATGGCCATTGCAGCGTCCAATATCTGATCCTGCATCAATTGAGTTTGATTCTCGGCTACAAATACAGAATGGTTACTACAAACAGCTACGATAGACTACATCGAAGAGCCAGTTCTATGCCCCTTTTCAAAATTGAGTTGAAGCGCAGCGTCAGTGGAAACGGAACCTTCGTTTTGACGATTTCGAAAACATCCAATTGATCGAACCACCGATCACAATCGTCGGAAAATAGTTTATGAAGTTGCCCTTGACCAAATCCGACAATATAGCGGTGGAATTAGAGCTCAACTAGGCTCGTTTTAGTGTCTCGAATTACCCAGATTCCTCATTATTGAAGTAATGTCTTCACTTTCTCCCGCAACAGATGAGCATGGATCATTATTTGGCTGTCCAATATGTATCAATGTTGATTAAAGAACATAAATTGAATTAATTTTCAAGAACGTCACTCACCTGTCTGGGTAAATTCAACCTTTTTCTGTGGAGAAACAATATCGAAAAGTAGTTCCGCTCAACTCAATTATCAGCTAGACAATTAGGTTAATAATGTTCTGTTTACATTTCTTTCACGGTTTCCAGCAATGACAATCGTCAAAGTTACCGATACCGCTTAGTAAAATGTACCAATCATTGGCAGGGATGTATATTGCATCTAACATTGATTTTACATACAGTTGATTAATATTTACAGAAAATATGTACATTCTACTAATGTTTGCCTCACAAAAGATTTGGCATATTTTAGTAATCTGTTTTCTGGGTGTAGGCAAGACGGAGAAGTCACAGCATTTCGACCAATGTTAGGTCGATATTTTGTTCGTCGACTGGATTGTGGGTCGTATCGAATAATAAACTGATGAGAATTATTTGATTAGCTGATGAACGATTAATTTCAAAAAAGACGGGTGGGTAATGTCGGTGACATAACCGGAGCGACGTAGGACTATACAAAGGGGACAGCTTTTGCTAAATATATATTTTAAATATATTGTTCTATTTTCTTCTCCTACGTGAATTCCTACCTATCTACCTGAAAATGGATTAGTTTACTGTTTACTCTTTATGAACATGTTGGGGGTTCTGAAAAGAACCTTTGGTGTTGTGTTTTTGCGTTTTTTTTTTACAAACTTGATTCTTGATTTTTTTCTGAAGGCTTTGTACATATTAAATGTTCATTGTCGGGCATCTTTCGGCATATACACATATCGTACAATCAAAATGATGGCTGTGATAGGGAATGCACAGGTGGTCATTAGCTCGTTCACTATCATATATTTCACTATTGAGCACATTACCGTACCTTAAGCTGTGGTTTCGGAGACGAATGAAATGTAAGATGTGTAGTCTCCGCAAACAAAGTAAATAAAAATGAAAAAGAACTGAGGTTGAACTGAGACGAACTCTACGATCTGTCGAGAAATAAACGAGCTATAAGCGTTCTGAAAAACCAACAGTAAATACAGGGACTGATGACCTTCGGATTAAAGTCCTTTAAAATAAGAACAGAGCAGCAGGAAATACATAGCTCATCGTGTTGCTCCTTAGTTATTTCTCTATGCAATGCAGATGTAACGTCAGTCAATTTTCAACATCAGTTATCAACTAAAGAAAGCAGTTCTTGCTACCGAGAAAATTCGTTAATGCCATCCTGCATACAATGTGTTGTAATTTGGAGCCACTTTTAATTCGGAGACCATGTATGGGTTTGTGAAAACTGAATGATCAATTTAAAAGACCTCAACCACCAATAAGTTCAAAAACAAGCATAAACAAAATAATTCAGTTCATATTATATGTCATATTATGTCACTTTAGAATGCATTGGTATTGTGAAAAACTTCTAATAACTCTTCTTTGAATGGTTTAATGGCCCTGAAAAGCGCCGTGTTACGGTGGCTGGTTTTGCCAACAAAGCAGTCTGTATAAACAAACTTTTTCTTTCTTCTACCTGCTGCCGTTTTGCGATTGCGTTTGCCACTCGCTGAAACTAGTTAATGCCACCGAACCAAATGGGCTCTGTTCTGCAGGCGGGTTTTCTTATTGTCGTGAGCAGCTTTGCAAGCCAACTCGAGCACTCCGGCGGCCAAAATTCTATAACCGCTATTAGGTATACTGGTGCTCCGGCACCAATCCGTTGATGCGATGCGATGTTAAACGATGCCGTACAACCACACTGGTTTACGGTTTGAATGAAAATGAGATATTTTTTTGGGATCCGCGCGTTTTATACACTAACGGTACACGCTCACAGGATAGAGACAAATCGGCAGACTCAGCCAAAGGGGCGAGTCCAACGAGACGAACGAATGAGCGTTAAAAGGCAGCGATGGCAAAAAAATACATCTAGAGGCGAATGAACTGCAAAGTTTAAAGCCTCTTAAAAACAAAGAAGAAGAAGAAGAAAAATACATTCATTACTATTTGTTCGCTCGTTGGATTCACATGCAGGCTAAAAAGGGTCCTTTTCAGGATAACAAAATTATCTTCAATCTAAAGAGTTTATTGTTTTGTTATCACTCGATATCCCCATCTTGTTCGGCTAAACCTTCCTGTTTAGCGATTTGTTGCCACAGCTTTCACAGTTGGAAATTTTTTTTTCCATCCAGCTTTGTGACATGTTGTACAGTAAATTACATTCAATGCGACGTGCCGAAGCACCACTCAGTGTCGCATTGGAGGCGATTTTAACCTGTAATTGAACATTTGCGATGACAGTGGTACAGTGTCGACTTTCAATGTGGGGTCATAATTTGGATTTCTATGTTTACAAAAATGTCCAACTAAATATGTCGCATTACATGTCCGTCCAGTTAGCTAAATGTTGAACTAATTGTAAATTACTGTACTTTCAATCTGGAAACAATTTAAGAATTGGTGAAAATTGAATAATCAGGAAAGTCCCCAACTATCAATAAGCTCAGAACAACTGCCAAATTCACATACTCATCAGATCCTGGCAAACAAATTATGAAAAAATCAATTTGTGTTTTATTATTATTTTGGATATTATTTTAGAAAGCATTGAACTGTATTTCGTAAATTCTTTTTTGAAAGGTTTAATGACCCTGATAAGCGCCTTGTTTTATGGAATGGTTCCAATTTAGAAAACTTTTTATACTCGTGGTTTTGAAAAAAACCATTTCGAACGCCCTCGATGCCGCCTTGTTCTGGATTTGCCACCAAAGCAGATTGTATACAGAACAAACTTTTTTTTTCTGCTACCAGCTGCCGTTTTGCGATTGCGTTTGCCACTCGCCACTCGCTGCAACTGCCTGTTGTCTTGATGTCCACCGAACCGAATGTGTTCTGTTCTGAATGCGGGTTTTCTTATCGTCGCGAGCAGCTTTGCCAGCTAACTCGATCACTTCGGCGGCCGAAACTATATAACGCCGGCTAGGTGGACTGGTGCACTGGTACTAACGCGCTCGGCCTAGCTACCCTTGCGGGGAACTCCAGATCAACACGGTTCGAGCGGGATTTTGCCTTTCCCTTCACTTTTCCTCCTTCACCATGTCTGGACATGGCTGCTTGGGTTGGTTTGTTGATGTGTTGTGATGCGAACCGATGTGGTGTACGGTTTGGATGAGAATGATCGTTACGGAAGGAAGGAAGGTATTGTATTATAGAGACTTTAAACTTTTGCAGTTCATTCGTCTCTAGCCTTGAGAAAGGCCCTTTGAAAACTCTACTCTACTCTATTACTCTACTCCAGCGCTACCACCTCCGCCCTCTTGCCTTGAGAAAGGCACTCAATCCCTCGCCGTCCAGCTCGTCCAGCAACGATGTTGTCCAGTCGGTGTCCACACAAAGAATGATCGTTACGGCAGCGGAGCGGGGATTTTTAAGCTGACTGGCTGGCTCGAGAATTACGCATGTGTGAGACTGCGACCAATGTTTCGTTCATTTTTTTCTTTTTCCTTTCCAATCGTGCTTCATTCTATTTCGCTGCTGCTCTGGTTGCCCGTTTTGGTCGGTACGATTTGAGGAGCACAAAATGGACCAATCAAAAATGGGCACATAGTGCATTTTGACAATGCTTGATATTTCACAATTATTCAATTATTTATCTCAAGAAAAATGAAATGTTATTCGTTATGATAGATGCGTAGATATATTTCCTATCAATTGATGCAAAAACCTTTGCGATCTATTGAGAAATGCTCGAGTTATAAGCGTTCCAAATCTTGCATTTTTTCCTACTTGTTCAGTGCCTAGATTTCCATTTCACCCCCTATATCTTCCGGTTAGACGTAGTCCTACGTCAAAAACGGGGATCACTAGTTATGTCCCCGACATTAGGCCATGTTCTCACTGCAGCGGGGCGTCAATGTGACGTGAGCGGGGCGTGTTCACTTCTCGCCACGATGTTTTAATTCACTCACATTGCACCGTTCCAGCGGCGTGTCTTCGGCGTATTCTATGAAAATTGTCAATGTGTGTTTTTGAATGAAAGAATGAAAATTGGTTTATATTTCAATATTCCAACATCGTTGGATGTATCCGGTTAAAAACTGGGAAGGTGAATTTTAAATTATGTCAAAAACTACAAAAAAAAACATATGCTAGAGAGAAGCAGAGAAGTACAAATATCGCCGACGTGAAGTGTTTTCGTTTGCACGCCAGCCACACGTCAAAACCACGCTCACGACATGTCAGCCTGGTGTGAAAACATCGGTAAGAACACATACGATTAATCGTAAGCGTCACACGCCCCGCCCAAGCCACGCTGACGCTCCGCTGCAGTGAGAACAAGGCCTTACCCACACGTCTTTTTAACAACAGACGCAGCCGTGGCAGTGTTCCGAACTCCGCAATACATTTTTATCAACGAATGTTAAAGTTGCTAAACCCATTAAACGTAAAAACAACAATTTTTTTTTCCAAAATATATATTTTTATAAAGGCTCATATGGCGTTAGCCTCACGGGGCCGGGAGTTCAATACAATTTTTCTTATTATCTATGTTAGTAATATGTAACCGATTACTCGCGGTTGGCTCGAGGTTAGTATTACAAGTGTTTTCGTAATTGGGATGTTGCTGTCTTCAATGCTCTGTACGTGTGCCCGACACGGGATACTTCCTATTGGGATGCAGCTGACCATTAATCAGCAACGCCCCCCTAGTCTGTACCTCATATCTAGCGTGGTGCGTCTTTCTCGACTAGAGGATTCCAGGATAGAATGGTCACTAGCCGGCGCAATCATCAGTTCGTGTAGAGTTGTCATGAGTGGTACAATCTTTGGCTCTTGTTCAATGATCAGTGGACTGCACAACCTTTGGCCCGTGTATCTGTAAAGAGTGTGTGTATGTATTGCCGCGACTAAGTAAAAGTTTATCGATCGGATAGGAGGGATATGAAACGGGGACACAACGAAGGAAACATCATTAAACGTTGACATCGGCGTTTCTGAGGAACAGGTATAGATGAAGCAGAAGATCAGGATCACGGCTACCTAAGATATCCCGGACGGGGATATCCGATTGCCTGCCTTGTGCTCTTAGTGCTCTAGAGAGCTGAGAGCGAGCAGCATGGAACCGGATACACGACCAGACAACATGCTCGATGTCGTGGTAGCCATCGCCACAATCACAAAGATTGTTTGCTGCGAGCCCAATGCGATAGAGATGCGCGTTTAGGTTGTAGTGATTGGACATAAGCCGAGATATCACGCGAATGAAATCACGACCTACATTCAATCCCTTGAACCATGCCCTCGTCGAGACCTTAGGGATAATCGTGTGTAACCAACGACCGAACTCATCTCCACTCCACATGCGCTGCCAACTTACGAGCGTATACTGACGAGGAATGTGGAAAAATTCATTATAAGCAATTTGCCTTTCAAAAAGAGTGCCTTCTAAAGCGCCCACCTTAGCTAGCGAGTCCGCTTTCTCATTTCCCATAATCGAGCAATGAGAGGGAACCCATGCTAAGGTAATCTTGAATAATTTTTCGACCAAAACACTCAATAGTTGTCTTATTCTTGTTAGGAAATAAGATGAGCGTTTATCAACCTTCATTGAGCGGATTGCCTCTAATGAGCTGAGACTGTCTGAAATAATAAAATAGTGGTCGATGGGCAATGTTTCAATGATCCCCAGTGCGTAGTATATCGCACCCAGTTCAGCAACATACACGGAACAAGGATCTTTGAGTTTGAAAGAGGCACTGGAATTTTCATTGAAGATGCCAAAGCCAGTGGACCCGTTTATGAATGAACCGTCAGTAAAGAACATTTTATCAGATCTAACTATGCCCCCATATTCTGCCGAAAATATCGGCGGAATAAAATCTGAGCGTAGATGATCTGGGATTCCATGGATTTTTTGTCGCATGGACAGATCAAAAATGACAGAGGAATTGCAGAAGTATGGAAGCAAACTTGGTTGGAGATGCCTGGTGAAGGGTGCACGTCGTGGGTAAGGTACTCATGGTATAAAGACATAAAACTTGACTGAGGAATCAGTTGGAGTAGATTTTCGAAGTTATCAATCACCAATGGATTCATGATCTTGCAACGGATGAGAAATCTGTAGGATAATTCTGTGAACCGAAGAGTAAGCGGTACTCCTGCCAAAACTTCGAGACTCATCGTATGTGTCGAATGCAAACACCCCATGGCTATACACAAGCAACGATATTGTATCCTCTCCAGCTTGAGAATATGAATCCTGGCAGCTGATCGGAAGCAAAAACTGCCATATTCTAACACTGATAATATCGTTGTTTTGTATAACTGAATGAGGTCTCCTGGATGGGCACCCCACCATGTTCCGGTTATTGTTTGGAGAAAATTGATTCTTTGCTGGCATTTCTGTTTCAAATACGCAATGTGTATTCCCCAGGTACATTTAGAGTCAAAATATACTCCAAGGTATTTGAAAAACATCGAGTGCTTGATCGTTTTGCCGGATAGGTGAAGCTGGAATTGGGCGGGTTCGTGCTTCCTAGAAAAAACGACCATTTCGGTTTTCTCCGTAGAGAATTCGATACCCAGCTTGAGAGCCCACGTGAACAGATTGTTCAGGGTATCTTGCAAGGATTTTTGCAGAACGGCGGGATTAGTACCCGTGATGGAAATAACTCCATCGTCTGCAAGTTGTCTCAGCGTGCAGTCTCTAGTTAGACAATCATCTATATCATTGACGTAAAAACTGTACAAGAGGGGGCTTAGGCAGGAGCCTTGTGGTAGGCCCATAAAACTGTATCGAGAAGATTTCAAGCTGCCATGATTGAAAAACATGTGCTTTTCTGACAGTAAATTGTACAGGAAATTATTCAGAATTGGTGAAAGTCCACGATTATGAAGTTTATCTGAGAGAATTTCCATGGAAACTGAATCAAATGCCCCTTTGATATCGAGAAAAACGGAAGCCATTTGTTCTTTGCGAGCAAATGCGATTTGGATTTCAGAAGATAGCAGCGCGAGACAATCATTTGTCCCTTTACCTCGGCGGAAGCCAAACTGCGTATTTGACAGCAAATTGTTCGTTTCGACCCACTTGTCCAAACGAAGTAGAATCATTTTCTCTAACAATTTACGAATACAGGATAACATTGCAATCGGCCTATACGAGTTGTGATCGCTAGCCGGCTTGTTGGGTTTCCGTATGGCTATCACTCTCACTTGTCTCCAGTCATGCGGGACAATATTCAGCTCCAGAAACTTGTTGAACAAGTTCAGCAAACGCTGTTTTGCCAAGTCGGGAAGATTCTTCAACAAGTTGAATTTAATCTTGTCCGACCCCGGAGCTGAATTGTTACATGAGAGGAGGGCAATTGAGAATTCCACCATCGAAAAATTCTCATAGTCGCATTGGAGCGGAATGTCGCGTACGACGCTTTGTGCAGGAACGGAATCGGGACAAACCTTTCTTGCAAATTTGAAAATTCAACGGTCAGAGTATTCCTCACTTTCATTTGTATGGTTCCAGCCACGCATTCTCCTAGCCGTATTCCAAAGAGTGCTCATAGCGGTCTCCTTTGACAAACCATTGACGAACTTTCGCCAATATCCACGCTTTTTTGCTTTAATCAGACCTTTTAGTTTGGCTTCTAGAGCTTGGTGCTTTCGAAACCATTCCACTAGTCCAGTTTTCCGGAATTTTTTGAAAGCGGATGATTTTTCAAGGTAGACCTTTGAACACCCCTTGTCCCACCAAAGTGATGGAGGACGACGTCGTAAAGTGGTAGCAGGAACACGTTTCTTTTGAGCTTGAAGTGCGCTTTCGTAAATCAAACTCGATATAAAATTATACTCTTCGAGTGGAGGAAGTTCATGCATTGAAACAAGTGCTTCAGATATTATTTCTGCAAATTTTCTCCAGTCAATATTTTTCGTGAGGTCATACGCAATATCGACTGACTCACGAGAACCTGATTCATTGGCGATCGATAAAATTATTGGCAGGTGGTCACTACCGTGGGGATCTTGGATTACCTTCCACGTGCAATCCAGAGATAACGAAAAAGAGCAAATTGATATGTCTAGCATGCTTGCCCGTGCAGGAGGGTTGGCTATTCTAGTTGCTTCCCCAGTATTCAAAACTGTCAATTTGAAGTTGTCGCATAGATCATAAATCAAAGTGGCACGGTTGTCATCGTTGTCACAATTTTATTTGATTGATTTTCATGCCATGAAACGCTATGACTCAGGAATAACATTTCATTGAGTGGTTTTTATAGCTGTTTCGATGATGTTGTCTGGCATCAGTGTCGAAAAAATAACAATGCTTTCACCAATACAAACAAAACCATTGCGGAAAATTTAAAAATGAAAATTGAACTTTCAGAGCACTAGCTCGAGTTTTCCGACGTTTTTCAATTGCGACGGCAGATGAAAATTTAATGTCTTGTGAGATTAGAGTTTGGTTGATATTACTTGATGGGAAGTATGCGAAAACGATAATTTTCTTCACACTGTTTCGCAAAATTATTATATTTTTTTTTGCATATCGGGCGAGGGGTGAGGGACGGAGCTGAAAAAAATTAGCGCCATTGTGGCTTCCTTCCACCTTTTGAATTCATCAGAACCCCGATTATCCGCGGAATAGTCGGGCTAGGTCTTCGTGGATAACGAAAATCGCGGATAATGCAGAAAAAGACTAAAAATGAAGCGCAAACAGAAAAAAAAGGTTTTTTTTTTAATGCTACAACATTGAAATATAGATTGACTACAAAATACTACAGAATTTTAAAACAAAATTTTCCAGTTATGTCTTTTTAAAAAAATCAGTTTTTTGTTCTGAAAATACCTTCTCCTTATATTGGACTGTATTTTCCTTATCAATAGTCTTGTTCTTCCAAATATTGCAGCAATCCTTCTACGTGCTGCTTAGCAGTATCGTGTGTCATTCGCGTAGGTACCTCATCTTCTTCACTTTCACTTTGATCTATTTCCATCTCTTCCACTTCCATTATCTTGTTTTTTATTTCCACATCAGTCATACCGTTCATACGGCGGTTCACTTGCGTCACATTCCGTCCACACTTCTATGTTGTTTTCGTCGACATACTCGCTTCCCGCAACGCATTTCGCTAGATTAACAACAGTAGACGTCGGTGTGCATTCATTCTCTTCTTGTTCGGTATTTAAGTCAATTGTCGGCAAGAGCTTTCTCCAAGACCTTACAAGTGTAAATGCTATCCAAAATCGTATAGTTCTTCCAAAAAACTTTCAGATCGCAGCCTTCCTCAAGTTTTGAAAGCAACAACTTGGTTCTGTACGTCCTCTTCAAAGTGACAATTACTCCCTGATCCATTGGCTGTAAGAGAGCAGTTGCCTTAACAAAATAAAACAGCGAGTCTGTCATTCAAAATCAGATTCCAGGAAGGAATATAGAATGACCATGCGCCAGTTTTTCAAAGTTAGAATTATTATCCTTGTTGGCGCTCGCAGTGGGTTTCATTTGTAGATTTTTAATTATTTTTTTCATTGCGAGTTTTGCCTCCGCGGATAATCCAGGTTCCACTGTAATTAATTAACATTTGTAAACTGGCTTCGTGTCTTCAAATAGAGATTATACTTATGACAGACATACAGCTGTACTTGCGTTGTACTTCGAAAATTGTATGTCTGTCACCATGTACAGCGCTAGAACCATGCAAGCAACTCGGTACAATCGCTGTACCTGTACCGACCTATTTTACCGCTGTACATGGCTACAGTTGTACTGTGCGCAGCGCCATAGACGGTTAGTGGTGGGTAGCATGAACAAATCGTATCAAAACACTTAGCAAACATTCTTTTCACTGACTTTCTCTTGAGTTAATAACTCAGAATGGAAATTTGCTTGTTGTGTTTGATAGTTTAGACGCTAAATAAAAACCTTTTTCATTGAAATATGTGGTGAAAATTGGAAAAATTCTGATTGTCAGTTTGACATACGGTACAATGTACAACCAAAGTATGTCTGTCATGGTACGATAGTACCTGTACAACGCTGTACTCTTACAACGCAAGTACAGCTGTATGTCTGTCCCTGGTATTACATTAACGAGTTTGGGACTCAAATGATGACTCCTTATTGGAAGTCGCCATCAGATGTCGACACTATTCCACTGTCACGAATTGAGCTCTGATCACTAGTTCAATCGTAAAACTAGTAAAACTAAACAAACGTAAATCTCAAATAACAGCATGATGAGCAGCTTGAATGAAGGTGCGGCTATTCAATCGAATGGAAGGGATACAGTGAGAAAATATTAGTTTGCCTTTTTATTTGCTCGCTTCAAATTCATTTTCATTTCATTTTTAGTTCTATCATGCAAAGCTACACTGAGAGAAATAATTAGTAAATATAACGAATTTTTTGGTTAATACTACCAATCTATAGTCATTTTCGACCGTACTAATAAACACATATGTCAAGCAGAACAATGATTCGGAAGCCCAATATCGGCTACATTTTCTCGCCGAAAATGCACGTATCAGAATTATATCCTTATTATACCTCCGTATTGCCTTATAGGAACAATGAAAATGGTTAATACGCGCTTTTCTAACCAATTTTCAGATATGACAATATCCAAGCTTACTAATGTTATCGAGTAAAATATACTAATCTCTGGTAGGGATGCGGGTTTGTTGACAATATGTACAAAAAATTTGTACATTCTACTAATTTTGCATTACCAAATGTATTTAGTAGTTTTCGACGGAGGATTTTTCTAAGGGTAGCGTTGCTTGAAAGATATTGTCTCAGTGTTGTGGGTCCCAACTCTAAGATCCAACTATACAAAGACTACATCCCTCGCCGAAATACGTTGAAGATCCTTAGAGTGTTGGTCGACCACAACGACCAACTTCACCATTTCGAGGAAGTTGAACCTGTTCAAAACTACAGTAGAGCCCCGACTACAGCGAAATAGTCTGGCAAAGTCACCGCGCATAACAAATGTCGTGAAGAACGCTATAAAGGACTAAAAATGAGGTGCAAACACAAAAAAAAATATTTCGACATGAAGACTATTTTTTATCAATACAGAAATTATTAAACTGTACACCAATGGTCAAATAATGTGAAAACCATGACCAAAATAAAAGAGCATGAACCAGTCACTCTTAGAAAATTCCTGGAAGCCCTATATATTTACTATGGAACTCGCTTCCGTGGATAACCCGCACCGTGGATCATCCGCTCGCGGATAATCGGGGTTCTACTGTTTTTCCGAATCAGCACAGGAAAAAAAGAAAGAAAGATAAGAATAAAACAAAACACAATGTACTGTTGTGTACATGGAGTGCATGTAACCTGTCACTTAGGTTCTTCTCTACATGTGAGAATTTAGTGTGATCTTCGACAGTAATTGCTCTCCTCGCGTGGTCGACATTGAAGAGCACGTTGTAACCGGGCAAGGCAAACTATTCGTTCTCAACCTCCATATAAACTTCCACGCCGACTTACTCCGATATTGTATGCGGACGTCCCGAACCTACTCTTAGTTTTTCGTCTTATGTAGATCACGTTAAATGCATTGTATACTGTTGATAAAGGGCGAACACGAAATTATTGCGACACATTCAACAGGGCATAACTTTTTTACCATTGGGTAAAAATCATGACATTTTCGGTGTCGCAATAATTTTGTGTTCGCCCTTTAAACATAATCGGCAGTTTTAAAAACTCGATTCACAGTACCTTGCTAGCCTATAAGATATATTTTATATTGGCCGGCGGCAAACGGTAAGTTTTCGCTGCACTAGCGGCAGAGTCATATTCACATACTCAATCAAATCTAGTTCGTTATTAACCCTTTCGCTACGAGTCAAATCAAATCTAGTTCGTTGTTAACCTTTTCGCTACGAGCGTCGCCTATAGACGACATCAGGGTGATACTGCACATCGATCACACCAGCGCGATATGAATACTTTTCGGCGCAGTGCTCCGTTCAGCGGTATCACTCCGACGGAGCACACTGTCGTAGCGATAGAATTAAATGGTTGAATTCCCACAAATTTAATCGAAAGCGCTTGACTCTTATTAGCGCACAGTGCATCATTGTTACTAGTATGATTGAACACATTCGAAAACAATAATATTTTTTCGTTGATATTCAAAATAATATTTCTGTACAATAGTTTAGTTTTTTTGCTTCCTACCACCCAATGCCTCAAAAATTGAAAAATTGAATTATAGTTCATTATGTAACAATATATTTATATGTTTCACTCCACAACTATGCAGGATTAACCTACAGTTATCAGGCACTGGCGATAAATGTTGATGTTGTATCCTGTAGTATATACAACCCATCAGTGATTGCATATTTTCAGCTGCCATGGGATGATAAATTCAACAGATATTCTGTTCATTAGTAAGTATATACATATTTCACTACCCGATCCTATCAATTTTGCATCTGACCCGTCGGTTTCTTCGATTTCAACTTTCGCATTACTATTACCCAAAACTTCTTTATTGGGCGGAACGCTTAGGAGGATTAATTTTGACGTAGGACTACGTCTTTCATTTCTATACCAAACCAAATAACCATTTCTATACCAAACCAAATAACCAAATAACATAAATAAATAATAATAATAAAATTTCTATACCAAACCAAATAACCAAAGTTTCGAGAACGAAAGCGTTACGCTGGAGACCGAGATTTTGAGCGTTAATAGCTCTTAAACAACTGAACGAAATGGTATGATAAACACTTCATTTGAAAGATAAAATGTCTACGCGTCATATACTTGTTACTTTTTGATCCAAAAACTTGTTTCAATAGCCTTAAAATTGCTTTCAAAACAGGCTATTGAAATCAAAAATCGGTATATAAGCGAGCGCCGCTCGTAAACCCACTCAGTTATGATTGAACAGCGATTGGAGCATGTTGTCGCTGTTGTTGTTAAACTAATTTCGTTTATCATGAATGCGCTGATGAACGGTGTCACCAAGAGCCTGTTTGTGCACCTAAGGCCAAAAGGGAATCCATCAGGAGGAGAGTGATGCCACGGTTCCGCTTGAAACAATATTGGATGCATAACATGAAAAACGGAAAATGTTTCACATCGCGAAAATCAAGTCATTTTCGAGCGATTATTTGCTTTCTACTCATATAATGCTTCGACCAAATACATTTCGTTTTGGATTTTTTCAATCAAGTGCGATCAACGTAAGACCACGTCTCTCGGCAATTTATTAGAGGTGCAATGAATCTTTAGGAATTCCCGCTCTACGCGCACTGGCAAACAATGTTTACTCAACAATTTCTCAAACGAGAAATGGGTGTTGTGAGAGAGGATTAGCGAACGCGAAAACGACAAACGGGAGAAAGATACGTTTGGAGGTTGAAGGAAATTGGCAGAAAACTTCTTCATTCTATCATTCAAATAATGTGATTCATACCACATCGTTTTGCCAGAAAGAGATTATTAATGCTCAAAGGAGGAATCGAGTCCTCCGAGGAAATTATCCAGCGCAAATTAGAGTCGACTATCGATTGCGGCATTGTACACAAATAATTTTATAATGCAGTTTCACCAAAGTGATTTCCTCGGATATATTCACTACATCATGTCATGTATTTTGACGTAGGACTACGTCTTTCATTTCTATACCGGGGTGTAAAATCAAAGTTTCGAAAACGAAAGCGTTACGCCGGAGACCGAGATTTTGAGCGTTAATAGCTCCTAAACAACTGAACGAAATGGTATGATAAACACTTCATTCGAAAGATAAAATGTCTACGCGTTATATACTTGTTACTTTTTGATCCAAAAACTTGTTTCAATAGTCTTAAAATTGCTTTCAAAACAGGCTATTGAAATCACCAATCGGTATATAAGCGAGCGGCGCTCGGAAATCCACTCAGTTCTAATTGAACAGCGATTGGAGCATGTTGTCGCTGTTGCGGTGAAGCTCTTTATTTATCATGAAAGCGCGGATGAACGGTGTCACCAAGAGCCTGTTTGTGCACCCTAGGCCAGAAGGAAATCTATCAGGAGGAGAGTGATGCCACAAACGGTTCCCTGGGAAGACATCGCTACACACACATACACGCGCGGCTATTAACAGGTGGTTATCGAGTTGGCATTAACCACTGGTGGGCTTCCAGTATCGAGGAAAATGTGGAAATATCTAATCGTTACTGAAAATAATCTGCCAGTTCCTCTGGGAATTTTCAAAATATATTCATGTGAAAGAGTTTAATTGAATGTTTTCTATCCATGTAACACTGTGACCAAATATGTTTCAATCAAGTGCTATTAACAGGTGGTTATCGAGTTGGCATTAACCACTGGTGGGCTTCCAGTATCGAGGAAAATGTGGAAATATTCAATCGTTACTGAAAATAATCTGCCAGTTCCTTTGGGAATTTTCAAAATATATTCATGTGAAAGAGTTTAATTGAATGTTTTCTATCCATGTAACACTGTGACCAAATACATTTGGTTTTGTGGTTTTTCAATCAATCGCAATTAACAGGATAGCTTCCGAAATTTTTTCTTCCCCATCAGTAGGATATTTCCGTATCCAATATTGTATGCGCCCGCAATCGATTATTGCTCTGTCGCCGAAAGTTCGGAGCTCAGAGTGTTCATTCCCCTCTAGTTTGCCTTCCAAATTGCCATCGTAAACCACACCTTCTCTCGATTCAATCACACACAAAAAGCATACTTAAGCGATATTCTGGTGGTGAGACACACACAAGGTGCTACTGACATTCAACCGATTCGGACGTGTTTTTAGCGCCCTTGTAAAAGAGTACGGAAAAATAGGAGTTTTCTCGCACAACTAATCAAATGCTTAGAGCAGCCTTTCTGAAAGCTTGATTAGTCCTAAATACAAATTGATTTTCAGCATCGCAACCCGAGGATAGCAGAAGAGGATATCAACAAACGTTCACTGCGGTGGCGGTGCTCACCGGTTCGCCGGAAAAAGCGCGCGCTTTTTCGGCATCACGCCCTTTCTGGATCGGCGGAAGCCGTTCGAAAGGCATAAGCTGTGTGATAGTGACTAGTTTCTGGTAGTGATAATTATTAATAATATTTTAAAATATATCCGCATACTGACGGTGATGTGAAGAAAAATTCTAAAACGAAAATTTTATAGTGAATCGCTCGCATCCTTTCGAGCACATTGGTGGTTATAATAAGTGCTTTCAAAAACATAGTGCGAATTTCTTGGTACATATCCGCAAGTGATTAGCCCAATATTGAATCATTGATAAAGTGCTCTGCAAAAGAAAAATTTTTTCTCCGGCTATACCTAAGGTGTAGCCGACAATCAACATGGCTTCCAGTAGCTCAGGGCCTCCGAGAGGCCGGGCTACAAACCTCTATGAAGGTAAGCCAACCGAAGCCACCGCTCCACTTTGAGCGGACCCATCGAATGGCAACCTGCAGATACTGCTTTTGAGGGCTGCAGGAGACAAGGCTCTCCCATCCAACCCCTTCGTAGTCAGCAAAACTATAACGTCGGCAATCAAAAACTTCAAAAACTTCAACAGTGCCAAACCACAGAGAGACGAAAAAAAGAACCTTCAATATATTTTTACCACCAGGGACGAGGAATCAGTAGGTAAGCTTCTCCAAATTAATAAACTCATTGACAACACACCTGTAGAGATTATCTTCCACCCCACCTTAAACCAACGCAAATGCGTGGTTACATGCAGAGACGTGATTAATATAACCGAAACTGAATTGCTGAAAGAGCTTTCCGATCAGAAAGTGATCGATGTCAAGCGAATCACCAGAAAGGAAGGAGAAGAAATTATCCCCACAGCTACACTAATCATAACGCTTCGTGGAACCGTTGTTCCCGAATTCATTTATTTCGGTTTCATTCGCGCTGGGACTCGGAATTACTATCCGAATCCAATGCAGTGCTTCAAATGTTTTAATTTCGGACACACCAGCAAAAGATGCAAGCGTGAAAATCCGCTTTGCAGAAATTGCAGCAATGAACACCCCAAAAATTTCAATTTTAAATTGTGTAATACCCCAGCACTATGCATTAATTGCCAAGGGAACCACTCCTCTTCCAGCAGGAAGTGCCCCGTATGGCTAAAAGAAAATGAAATCACAAAAATAAGAATCGATCGTGGTATCTCTTACAAAGAAGCAAAAATCATTTCCAACACCCAAAATGGTCCAACTTATTCGAGCGTCTTGCAAGACAGGCTCAACATTCGGGAACCAGTAGCTGGCTGCAAGTGCAAATGCAGCTGCGCCTCGGCCGTTTCGGCCGCTTCTAGTCGCGAAAGCATCCCCTCAATCATAGACACAACCATGACAGAATCGTCTACTGAAAGTTCAACAACCGAATCCGATAGTGAATCGGTAATTTCTATGGATACCTCTGAAGGCCCGAAAAAAAACAATAGAAAAATTTCGAAAGGTTCATCCTCAGATTCAGATCCAAAATCTGAAGATGAAACCCAAACTAACAAAGACAAGAAAAGAACAAAAAACGATCTAAGAACTACACCACCAACAAATAACAACTTTACAACACCAACAAGAAACAACAACACCAACAACAACACACATCAAACAAAAAACAACAACAACAAGGCACATTCCACAAAAAACAACACACACACAACAAACTCTCCAAATACCTCTACACCAAACAAGAACGACATCAATACCTCGAAGAAAGCTTCTCTTTCCAAGAGTAAAGGACCATCGAACTAATCCTCTTTGGATAGTTCAAGCATACACACAATTAAGACTTAGAAATTAGAGTTAAAAACACCAACACATTCACTCCAACACAGAAATTCGGGATACAATGGAACATCAGAAGTATCCGACAAAATATTTTAGAATTGAAAATGCTTATTTCGAACTCTAATCCCACAGTCATAGCCCTTCAAGAAACTATGACTCCAAACAACTTCGATAAAAATTTTATTTCAAAGTACATCACATACTTTAAAGAGGGTCTCAACCCCTCAAAGCACGGAGTTGCAATCGCGATCAAGGATGGCACTCCACATGATCTTCTTCCCATTACCACTGACCTTCAGGCAGTGGTAGTGCGCATTAAACACCCCTCTCCAATCACCGTCGTTAGCATCTACATCACTAATGATTCCGATCCGAACACTCTACGCGGACAACTGGACCATCTGTTCGTCCAACTTCCCGCCCCAATCATGCTTATGGGTGATTTCAACGCCCACTCATACGCCTGGGGAGGTGCATACCTCGATCGAAAAGGATCCATCATTGAGGATTTCATATCCGACCATTCTCTTCTCCTTCTTAACAACGGCCAACACACCAGAATCCATTATTCTGGTACTACTTCAGCCATCGATCTCACTATAGTATCAGACAAACTATTTTCAAAACTTTCTTGGAACATCCACGATGATACTTGCGGAAGCGATCATTTTCCAATCTTCACTTCCTTCGGCCAAACTTCTCCAGAGTTTTCAACAAGGCCAAGATGGAAATTTGAATACGCTGACTGGGCTGGCTATCAGTTTGACATTGAAAACCGCCTCTCCGCTAAACGAGATTGGACAGCCGAGGAATTCTCCAAAGTTGTCCTAGAAGTTGCAATGGTGCACATCCCCAGAACCAGTGGCATCCCTGGCAGGAAATGTGTCCCATGGTGGTCGCCTGAGCTGAAGGCAGCGATCAAAGGTCGACGTAAGGCCCTACGCAAATTAAGAAAGGCCCATCCGGACAGCCCACTGAGACCCACTCTGCTTACAGAGTTCCAAAGGGCTCGCAAAGAAGCTAAGACTGCTATCAACACAGCTAAGCACAACAGTTGGGTTAAATTCGTCAGCGAAATTAATCCCAACGCGTCAACAAAGGAGTTATGGAGTAAGATTGGCAGGCTTCATGGAAAGAAAAGAAGCAAAGGATATAATCTTCTAATTAACGGTCAATACACCAATGACCGGAAAATCATCGCCGAGGCGTTTGGAGATTTCTTTGCATCCGCCTCCTCCAATCAAAACTACGACCAAACCTTTCTAACCCACAAAACGGAATGCGAGAGAATTCCCATCGATTTTCATACCGATGTGGAATTTGACTTCAACAAAAACCTCTCCCTCAAAGAGTTCGATTGGGTACTGAACAAAGTCAAACAAGGATCCACAGGACCTGATGACATCAGCTACCCTATGCTTAAGAATCTACCCCATCTCGGGAAAAAAGCACTTCTGAAGCTCCTCAACAAAGTCTGGGACAGTGGAACCCTCCCCAGTTGCTGGAAAGAGGGTTTAATGATCTGTATCCCGAAACCAGACATGAACAACCATCTTCTTGACAATTTCCGCCCCATCACTCTCCTAAGTTGTGTTGGGAAAGTCTTGGAAAAAATGGTCAATCGACGCTTAACGACTTTTCTAGAGTCAAATAAGCTGATTGATCCCAGACAATTCGCCTTCCGTGCGGGAAAAGGTACAGAAGATTGCCTTGTAGCAATCGAAAAAATCCTAGACGACGCAACTGAAAAATTACACCACATTGATATTGTTTCCCTGGATTTATCCAAGGCCTTCGATCGGGCATGGAGGTACCCAGTGCTGAAAAGCCTTTTCGACTGGGGGATTCGTGGGAGATTAGGTCTCTTCATTAAAAGTTTTCTAGAAAACCGGTCTTTCAAAACCGTTATTAACAACCACCAATCTTCTCTAAAAATCCCAGAAAACGGCTTCCCACAAGGCTCAGCACTTTCACCAACCCTCTTCAACATTGCCATGCAATCTCTATTCGAGATTATCCCGGACCATATAAAGATCATAGTCTATGCAGATGACATCACTCTTATCTCTACGAGCTGCTTCGGCTTATTTCAGAGAAAGAGGCTTCAAAAAACCTTAGACTCCATCCAAAACTGGGCTCTAAAAACAGGTTTTAAAATTTCCCCGGAGAAATCCAAACACATACATATCGGAAAAGCTCTCAGAAGGAGAACCTATCTTCAGCTCAACAAAATCCCGATCCCTACAATGAGGACATTGAAAATACTAGGGGTTACTTTCGACAAGAAACTCAACTTCCTATCACATTCCCAAAAGACCAAAATAGCCACCAGAAAGAAACTGAACATCATCAAGGCTATCGCAGGCAACCTAGCCTCTGGTCATAGAAAGACGCTGCTAAATGTTGTAAATGTTTGGTTGGTCCCACAAATCCTTTACGGAATAGGCACCTTCAGCCGTGGAGGGGACAGGGTGTTAAACACCATTCAACCAATTTACAATAAAGCAATTAGGCTCGCAATTGGCGCTTTTCCCTCCAGTCCTACTCTTGCTGTAATGGCAGAAAGTGGGCAACTTCCCTTCACCCACCTGGTAACAAAAGCCATCACCAATAAAGCCATCCGTCACTTGTCACTCCCCGAAAGCGACCACAATGTCCCATTAATACATAGGGCTAAAACATGGTTCAAAAATCTCACGAACAAAGATCTTCCCGATATATGTGAACGTTCATCTGCGACGGGAAGAAATTGGAACGTCAAACCGCCGAACATTAACCTTGAACTTCTCAAGGCAGTTCGGGCGGGAGACCCTTCTCCAAAAGTCAAAGCCTGCTTCAATAACCTCGTTGCATCCAATTTTCAAATCAACCACCAGGTATACACAGATGGTTCAGTCAGTGCCGATGGAGTTGGATGTGGAATCTTTGAGAGTAGATACACTGGTAGCTTTTCTCTTCCACCGCAATGCTCCATCTTCAGTGCGGAAGCTTTCGCCCTTTTAATAGCTACCCAAGAATGCACCCATGAGTTTCTTCCTACCACAATATTCTCAGACTCAGCTAGCTGTCTCCACGATCTTCTAAGTGGAAACAGCAAACACCCATGGATTAAGCAAACAGAAGAGGCTGCTTCAAATAATAACATCTCCTTCTGCTGGGTTCCTGGTCACTCAGGAATCCGCGGAAACACAGCCGCCGACATACTGGCCGGCAAGAGCAGCAAAATAGAATCCCCAGACATGCCCTGTCCTCCATCTGACATTGTCCGCTGGGTAAAACAGCAAGTCCGTGAAAGTTGGGACATAGGTTGGATAAACAGCCGTCCCACTCATCTTCATAAAATCAAAAATTCCACTCTCCCTTGGGAGGACCGTCTCAATAGTAGGGAAAGGCAAGTCCTTACCCGTCTTCGAATTGGGCACACTAACTTCACCCACTCACACTTGTTCTGCAGAGCCGAAAAACCCCAATGTGCTTGCAACGAAGCTCCGGTTTCCGTTAGCCATCTTTTACTTGAATGTCAACATACCAAAGATGCTCGAGTCCGACACAACATAGGTCAGAGTCTCCGAGATATCCTCAGTAGAGACGAGACCCAAGAAACCAAAGAAGTCGGTTTCTTTCAGAAACGCAATTCTGAAAGAAACCGACTTCTTTGGTAAAATCTAAATCAAAATACTAAATACCTTGGAAATTGCTTATTAAAGTTCGCCACTTCACAGTCATGTATGCGTGTTTATGTGTGTATACACATGTATGTACGGGTCGGAAGGAAGGAATTCATACATGTATATACACGCATTCAATAATAATAAATAACAAATAATATAATATATACTTTCATACCCACATCTATCTTCTATCCATTACATTATACTTTAATCAACTTCCTATTCCTACAGCCACACTCACCAAGGAGGATAAATTCATTAAATAAACCTCTCCATTTTTCAGCTCTACTATATACCATTAAATTCAAAACCACTATATTTTATTATCTATTCAAACTGTATTTCATTTCATTTCACCCCACCCCACACCCACTCCTCCCCTCTTTCCTTCCCATACCACTCCAACCCCCTTCCACTCCACTAATCCCACCCAAATCCTTTCCACTCCTTTCCTTCCTATCCTCCTGAGAAGGGCCTTTTTGTTTTTTTGTTTTGGAACGCGCCTTTCGCTGGGTCACTTGTGCTTCGTTACTGCCTTGGTCCTCGGATCAGTAAATATTGACCTTTCTTTACAGCATATATTAAATATCTTATGAAGCATAGGATCCCTTCCTACCTTCTTCTTTAACCGAGAGTCGAGCGGACAGATCTGATGAGTGATTTTTTTGGTTTCCCTTTCGCCAGTCCCCTCTGGTCTGGTTTTATTGTGGCTCTTCACTGGGCTAGAGGCGAATGAACTGCAAAGTTTAAAGCCTCTTAAAAACAAAGAAAGAAGAAGAAGTGAGACACATTCATTTTTCGTGAGGACATCGACAAGACAACATCGTTGCCTAACGTGCTGGAGGAGGTGGACGGCGAAGGATCGACACATACACGCGCAGAACTCTTTCCGTTAGGATGCCATTCAGCATCGAGAAAGTTCCGGAAAGATCTAATCATTGCTGGAAAATAATCTGCCAGTTCCTTTGGGAATTTTCAAAATATATTCATGTGAAAGAGTTTAATTGAATGTTTTCTATCCATGTAACACTGTGACCAAATATGTTTCAATCAAGTGCTATTAACAGGTGGTTATCGAGTTGGCATTAACCACTGGTGGGCTTCCAGTATCGAGGAAAATGTGGAAATATCTAATCGTTACTGAAAATAAACTGCCAGTTCCTTTGGGAATTTTCAAAATATAGTCATGTGAAAGAGTTTAATTGAATGTTTTCTATCCATGTAACACTGTGACCAAATACATTTGGTTTTGTGGTTTTTCAATCAATCGCAATTAACAGGATAGCTTCAGAAGATTATTCTTCCCCATCAGTAGGATATTTCCGTATCCAATATTGTATGCGCCCGCAATCGATTATTGCTCAGTCGCCGAAAGTTCCGAGCTCAGAGAGTTCATTCCCCTCTAGTTTGCCTTCCAAATTGCCATCGTAAACCACACCTTCTCTCGATTCAATCACACACAAAAAGCATACTTAAGCGATATTCTGGTGGTGAGACACATTCATTTTTCGTGAGGACATCGACAAGACAACATCGTTGCCTAACGTGCTGGAGGAGGTGGACGGCGAAGGATCGACACATACACGCGCAGAACTCTTTCCGTTAGGATGCCATTCAGCATCGAGAAAGTTCCGGAAAGATCTAATCATTGCTGGAAAATAATCTGCCAGTTCCTTTGGGAATTTTCAAAATATATTCATGTGAAAGAGTTTAATTGAATGTTTTCTATCCATGTAACACTGTGACCAAATACATTTGGTTTTGTGATTTTTCAATTAATCGCAATCAACAGGATAGCTTCTGAAGATTATTCTTCCCCATCAGTAGGATATTTCCGTTTCCAATATTGGATGCATAAAACCTTGTGCCTCCAACGTAACGCTCTCGTTTTCGAAGTTCTCCAAATATTCATTCATTCAGAATGAATTCAGATTCAACTTCATACAAATGATCTCTAAATCAACGATAGTCCTACGTCACCCTTGCGGTTATACCATAGATATAACCCACTTCCTGTTTTTTATGAATTGGACTCCGTTAGCATAATACATTCGTAGCACGTATCACATTGCTGGAACGTAGGGGAGAGGGGGCACATTCGGACACTTTTTTCCTTGATTTTTCATATTTTTTTTGTAAACTTAAAAAAAATCCTGAATTCATCCTGGATACATCAATGTATCATATGAGCGTGTTAGATGTGTACGTTGATGCGATTACGAATGGTTTCTTCGAATTTTTGAAAATTGCCTTTTTGATCGAACGTGCGCCATGTGTGGGGCAGTTTCGGATAGTCTTGGGGTACTTTCGGACAACGAAAAAAAATTAAAATTTTATGTTTATCAACAATTGCTTCCGTTTCCTCTTATTTCCAGCATAATCTGCATTTTTCTGTTTATCAGTATTTGTCTGTAAGGAACTGCTTGCTATGAGAGTTAGTAAAAAATCGTCATTTTGCTTTCTTCCGTTTTCGAGTGGTGGTTTACTGCGGTGAAGTTTTTGGAAAAGGTTCAACATTTTCCGGGAGCGAAGTTGCCAAAGTAAAATCTATCTGTGCTTCTTCTTCTTCAATGGCACTAACGTTCCTAGAGGAACTTCTCCGTCTCAACGTAGTATCACTTGCGTCATTTTTATTAGTACTTAGTTGAGCTTTCTATGCCAAATAACACGCCTTGAATGCATTCTGAAGGCATCACTGCCGTGCTATTGAGTCGTGTTCTCCTATCGTTCCGTTTATTTATTGTTGTTTCATCGAAATTCCTCATCTACCATCGCTCAGCGCTGCATCTGCTCATCCGCTACGACTCGAATAAACCGCCTACGAAAAATCGCAATATTCCAGTCAGGTAGGATAAATGAAAAATTATATTTTTCCTAGCTGGCTGGAGTGTGGTCGAAATAAACTGCCCGTCGCCATTGCCCCATATCAAAAGTCTCCCACCTCGCCGCTCTCCACCTGTACTGTTTTTGCAACACTATCGCCCCGTGCCGCCCACCGAAATAAAAACATTAGCTTATCATCCGTTTATCATCTCATCATCAATTTCCACTGTCATAAAAATTCATCTGTATCAATCTGATAATATATTTATCCTGCTGCTGCTCATCTTCTCACTCCGGATTCCGAAACAGACCCACAAGCAGCTCGCACATACATCCATCATCATCAGTTTTTCCGCATCGCGGCAGTTATCACCCTCATCGTCATCCAAGAGCAAAACGTAAACATACCAATCGTGAGTTAGTGTGCGTATTGCTCAGAGCGAATAGTTTCTTTCTATTTCGTCGTCCCGTTCCGTTGCCTATTGTGTGGTTTGATTACCAACTGACATCTATACGTGCGCCCAGGTGGTGTTTTTCGAGAAGTATTATAGTGCTGCCAGTTTGTTTGCTCCTCCGTAAAATGGAAATCTGCAATAGTTGCGCATCAAACATGACATCTGCTGAAGTTGTCTGTGGTGGTTTCTGTAAAGCGTCTTTCCATTTTAAATGCGCCAGAATAACGGATACATTATACAAGGAAATCTCTGGAAATCCCGCTATTTTCTGTATGTGTAAAGGATGTCGTGACATCATGGCAAACGCACGCTTTAAGATCACGATAACATCGATGAATGCTGCTACCAAGGAACTGAACGATGTGTACCAAAAGGTTGTCGATAATCTGAAGACGGAGATAAAAGACAGCTTGATTGCCGAGCTGAGAGTGGAGATACAAGGAGGCTTCAATAAAATTTCTCCAGCGGTATTATCGCCCCTGCCTCACCGTTTTCAATTTGGCAATCGATCAACACCGAAAAGAGCCCGCGACGAAGATCCCGAACGACCTGAACGGCCAACGAAAATGTTTCGTGGTACAGGTTTGATGGCGAACGGAGCAACTATCGCAGCCACAGAAAGATCAGATCAGGTTGTATCTTTCAAAAATTTCACCCGAAGTTTCTGAAGTGGAGATCCAAAACCTCGCCAAGGAATGTCTGCAGACGGATGATGTAGTGGCTAAATCGCTTATTCCCAGGGGCCGACCGTCAACCACGTTGACGTTTGTGTCGTTTATGTTGGGAATCAACCAAAACTTGAAGATGAAAGCAATGGACCCCTCTACTTGGCCGCAAGGAATTGAATTTCGCGAATTCGTGGACAATGGCACCTCCACACGGCATTTTTGGAAACCTGTGCCAATAGCCGACCCGGGAGCAACGTCGACGTAACAATTCTGCCAACCTCAATCAGCACTCGTGATTACTTGACCATTTATTATCAAAAAGTCCGTGGTTTACGTACTAAAACGAACGCTTTGCTTCACTCGTTGCTCTCCTGTGATTTCGACGTGGTAATTTTCACCGAAACGTGGCTTCATTCCGACATTGCGAATACCAAGTTGGCAGCTAACTATACAATCTATCGTTGTGATCGGAATTCTCGCACCAGCTCATTTCAATGCGGCGGCGGCGTTTTGATTGCTGTCAATCCCAGACTTAATTGCAAATCTGTGTATCTGTTAGACAGTGAGAACCTTGAACAAATTGCCGTACAAATTGTTCTTCTACATCGATCGCTCTTCCTATGCTGCATCTATATTCGTCCCAACAGCCATCTGGAATTTTATACCAAACACGCCGAGTCTGTGCAACAACTTATAGATATGGCAAAGCCTCATGATTCAACTATCGTCGTGGGTGATTATAACCTACCAAATTTAGTGTGGAATTTCGAAGAAGACATCAACGGCCTGTTGCCACTCAATGCATCGTCTGAACAAGAACTTGCTCTTGTCGAGTCCATTTTATCCGTTGGACTCAAGCAAATCAACGATCTAGTCAATGTGAATGGCAAGTTACTTGACCTGGTATTCGTTAGCGATTCAGACGGTATTGAGCTGTTTGATCCACCATCTGCTATTTTAAAAATCGACGATCATCATAAGCCGTTACTTTTAAAACTTGACGTCCATTCGCCTGGCCAGATCCGCCCGCCCGGTGTTCCAGCAGCTCGCAGTGAGTATGACTTTGCACGGTGTGATTTTAACGCTATCAACGAGCGAATCGGCTCGTTGAATTGGACAGAGCTTCTTGACCTCTCTGACATTGATGCAGACGTCTCTGCCTTCTACGACAACATATATCAAATATATGTAACGACACCGTTCCTGTTAAAAGATGTAAGCCCTCCCTAAATTTCACACAACCATGGTGGAATTCCGAACTCCGTAATCTGCGTAACCGTCTGCGAAAAGCTCGGAAACGTTATTTCCGCTCCAAAACAGCTGCAAATAAAACTGCTGTACAGTTGGCTGAAGCCGAGTATAGTGGTTTACATGAACTTTGCTTTCGGCAGTACATTGACAATTTGCAGAGTAGTTTCAAGATAAATCCATCATCTTTCTGGAATTTCGTAAATTCCCGAAAAGGCTCTGCACGTATTCCAGTGGACGTTACATACTGTAGTCAAAGCTCCTCTGACGCTGCTAGCTCTGCTAATCTATGTGCGGAATTCTTCCGAACCGTTTACGAAGTCGATCAGGCTCCGACTCCGCAGGAATACATCAATAACTAGCCGAGTTTTGATATTCGTCTACAGCAAATCACCTTCAGCCACGACGATATTTTCAAAGCCCTCTCTTCTGTTGACGCCTCGAAAGGTCCTGGTCCGGATCGAATTCAACCTTCCTTCATTAGGAATTGTGCTGCATCATTGACCATCCCTGTGAAGTTTATTTTCAATCGATCACTTCTTGACGGCGATCCTGAGTCATGGAAGCTAGCATCCATAACCCCGATCTTCAAATCTGGAAACATTCACAGCGTGGAAAACTACCATCCAATCTCGATACTGGACTGTTTGGCGAAAGTCCTGGAAAGACTGCTACACGATAAGCTGTACACGGCAGTCCGATCGTTAATCTCGGAATTTCAGCACGGGTTTATGAAGAAACGCTCCACCATTACCAATCTGATGACCTTCACTAACCCTCTGGTTGGTGCCATCGAGAAGCGTCGTCAAGTTGATGTCGTGTATATCGATTTCTCCAAGGCGTTCGACAAAGTTCCGCATGGTCTCGCTATCACAAAACTGAGCCGCCTCGGTCTTCCTTCGTGGATTGTTCGCTGGATAGAATCGTACCTTTCGTCCAGGAAAGCTTTCGTGAAGGTTCACGATGCCACATCGAATGCGTTTCAACTACCGTCCGGGGTAGTCACCTTGGTCCTCTCATCTTTATACTTTTTTTAAACGATGTATGCGACCACCTAAGCTGCTGCAAGCTCTTGTATGCAGATGACCTAAAACTCTACCGCATTATCAAGACGACGGTTGATTGCCTGGCTCTGCAAGCTGATATTGAACGCTTGTCATCGTGGTGTAAGATGAACGGAATGTTGGCAAACCCAGCCAAATGCAAAACCATCACCTTCAGCCGAAGTCGAACACCGGTCACGTTCGAATATTCGATGAATGAGTCACCGCTTGTGAGAGTATGCTCTATCAAGGACCTTGGGCTACTTTTAGACAGGAAATTGGGATTCAACGAGCACATATCGATGACAGTCACTAAAGCAAACTCCATGCTTTGACGAAAAATTCCCCCGACCAGAACGGGAATCGAACCCGAACACCCAGCATGTTAGTTATGACGCTAACCACTCGGCCAAGGGAGCTATCTGTGCTGTAGACGCAATGTTTTGCAGCATTGTTGTATTACCCGATGAGTCAGTTGCTACCTCCGCTCCAGTAGGTGAAATCATTTGAGCATTCAAAATCCTTGTCCGAAAAAACCTTTCTTGAGAATGGATAGCAACCTGTCATTTTGAATCGAGCTAGGATGTTATTCAGATTGAAAGAAGCATTATAAGCAGATGCAACTATACTTGAAAGGTCGTGTATAGAAATAGTTTTTCCAGGATGGTTGAGTAGCCAATCGTTCTGGGAAACTGAGAGCTTCTGCTTGAAAGCCCATAACTGAAACATCCAGCGATTGTAAGCGATTTGTGACATAAGGTGGAGAAGATACATGAATTGTGCAACTTTCTTGGCAATATTTAATTGTTTCCAAAATGCAATGAATTTTTGATTGATTTTTGATTTTTTTTAATTGATTCGTTTACGTTGTTTTTTGCTACATTTTTCAAATGTTCCAGAATATTGAGAAACAGTTTTCCCGTTATGCAACCGTTAGTTGGTAAATTAGCAAAGACAATGGACCCAGTTGGACCACCTGTGAGCTAGAATCAAGAAAACGTTCTGTTCGAAACTAGTTCGATAGCTCTTTCCATCTCATCTTCGTTGATGCTGGTTCTATAGGTTTTCTTTTTGTAGTTTCGAACCATAATTAGGTCTGAGAATCACACTAAATTAATGTTTGTTAGTGTACAACAATCAGACACAAATTTTTTGAGGTATTAAACAGTGTCCGAATGTGCCCCGTGAACGATGTCCGAATGTGCCCCACCACCATCCGAACACAAATCATATTTCTATCTAATAAATAGACCTTTATTTCCCCGTTGTATACACGTTTTTTTAAATTTCATATTAGTTACTAACTGAGGTGGTGTACTTAAATTTCTAAATCGTTCACAAAGGAATTAGGCAAATACTTACAACTTCAAGCTCAAAAGTTTCGAAACATGTATGAAAAAGGACACTGTGTTGTTTTCGTAAGTAATAAACGACCAAGAGATGTCAAACCATATGACAGCTGTTGGTGGAAGGACTGTTAACTTACGTATATTTATAATTTGGTTGAAAATTGTACCACTTAATTTTTACAAGCGTTGTCCGAAACTGCCCCCTTTCCCCTATGTATTAAAGAAATGAATTAATAGCCATCGACAGAAAAAAATTCTTGGACCGGGAGGTCGGAGCGACCGGCCAAACAGTGAGGAGGTATATAAAAAATAATAGACATTTTTAATCCCGCACCAAGTTCTCTAAGAAAGACCTTCTGTAGCTCGCGATCAACGAGAAGGGAACGTCCAAGCCGTTGCTGTTTCCTTCGGGCCTTGCGGTGAACGGGGTAATATACAGTTGTAATTGTCTGCCGGATGTTGCCACCTTCATCAGACGCATCATGCGAAAAAGGATGAGGCCTTTTAACCGGACCTGACTTCGGCACATTATGCCAAAAGATCGCTGGAGGACATGGACGTAAAGGGTGTGTCACATCAAATTGCATCACGGAAAAAACGCTGTAGAAATTTAATTTTTAGGAATTATATCTTCAGCTTTCGCTTATAATCAGATAAGAGTGTATAGATCACGTTGGCCATGCTTCACTGTCAATTTTTCGTAAATTTGGAAAAATGTCGTCGAACGAAAACGAGCGTCGTGAATTAATCCTGTGAACTCATTTCGAGAATCCGTAGTTGTCACATCGGGACATCGGTAAGATGCTGGGAATCGTCCAATACACGGTCAGCAGAGTACTAAAACGATACTTCGAGAACCTAACCATCGACCGGAAGGTGAAGAACGGCAAAAATGGATGCTCCGTCAGTGAAAAAGATCACAAGCGCGTAGTTAAGCAGTTTAGACGTGATCCGAGAAGTTCGGTCCGGGATGTCGCCAATAAGCTGAATTTGTCAAGTTCATTCGTCCAGCGGACCAAGCAGCGGGAGGGCCTGCGTACATACAAGGTTCAGAAGGCTCCTAACCGCGACGAAAGGCAAAACATGGTGGGGAAGACGTGAGCCCGGAAGCTGTACACCGAAATGCTGACGAAGCCGCATTGCCTGGTAATGGACGACGAAACCTACGTCAAAGCGGACTTTCGTCAGCTGCCGGGCCTGTTGTTCTTCTCCGCAGAGGACAAATTCAGCGTTCCGGAGGAGATTCGCAAGCAGAAACTATCCAAGTTTGCCAAAAAGTACATGGTGTGGCAAGCGATCTGCTCTTGCGGAAAGCGGAGCGCCCCCTTCGTGATGACCGGCACGGTAAACGGGCAGGTTTACCTTAAGGAGTGCCTACAGAAGCGCTTACTACCACTATTGAAGCAGCACGAGGGCCCGACCATCTGCTGGCCGGATCTCGCTTCGTGCCACTATTCAAAGGACGTTTTGGAGTGGTACGAAGCCAACGGAGTCACCTTCGTGCCAAAGGAAATGAACCCGCCCAACGCGCCGGAGCTTCGCCCAATAGAGAAATATTGGGCGATTATGAAGCAGGCCCTCCGGAAGAACCCAAAAGTTGTCAAATCGGAGGTGGACTTCAAGAGAAAATGGATTTCTGTTCAAAAAAAACTACAACCTGACGTTGTACAGAACCTTATGGACGGGGTAAAGAGGAAGGTGCGAGCATACGGGCTTGGGCTCGAAGTATGAATAAAAAGAAAATGCCAAAAGTTGTTTAATAGTTTTTATTTTACTGTCTAAAATTTTTAAAAGGATCGGTCTCCTGGGCGAATTTCTACAGCGTTTTTTCCGTGATGCAATTTGATGTGACACACCCTTTATACCGCCATCCTTCCCAACGTTCCCTAGCTGCGATCGATAGAAAATTTTTGAATGAACCTCAAACGGTACTCCACAAACTTCATGTCCAAAACGGAGAAACTGCCAATCGTCACGGAAGAGATTAAGAACGTGCCGATATCCATCGTTTCATCGCCCATACCTAAGGTTCCATAAGGACGGCAGAGCGACGAAGCATTTTTGTGAAAGGCTTGATAATGGGTGTTAAATAAAAAATGAGAATTTTTTAACTCAAATAAAGAGCGTAAAATTTTCTTTCGCCACGAAAATTGCTCTTTGGGCTCTCTAGAAACAGTAGGCGTGTTTGGTTTTGCTAATTTGAATTTAGTCAAAGCAAAGATGGCGTCGAAACAGCACGTGCTCCGCGAACGCATTGTACGGTTCTACGAAACGCATTTCCAGCAAGGAAAAAAGTTTACGGTGGCACATTTTAAGGAAGAAAATGTACATGTCAGTACGGGTTCCTGGTATCCTGGGTTCCCTGAACGTAGAGCGGAAGGTCGGAAGTGGTCGTCCGGTGACGATAATGACGAAGCAGAGGAAGACATCGTTAAAGAAGCTGTTTGACAACAAGGACGCAACCAGCCTGCGTGACGCCGGTCGGAAATATGGCTGCTCCCACGTATTGATCCATCGGACCCTCAAGATGGAAGGAATCGTCTGCAGGAAGAAGACGAGGTCGCCGGAGTACACGGAGGAGCAGATTGAGACGGTTAAATCACAGTGTCGGTGGATGACCAAAAAATACCGCGGGACGTCTTTCGTTCTGGACGACGAAAGCTATTTTCCGCTGTCCAAAACGCATATTCCAGGAAATGATAATTACTACTCCAGCGAGAAGTCATCCACACCGCCTGAAGTGAAATACAAGTTCAAGCACAAGTTTGAAAAAGGTTATGTTGTACATCGCCATTTCCGACCGGGGCATTTCAAAGCCTTGGCTTGAGCCGAGGGGTCTGGCAATCAACCAACAAATCTATCGAGAAGAGTGCCTCGATAAAATCCTGATGCCGTTCCTGAACGAGCATCACGCGGATGGGAAGTACGTCTTCTGGCCGGACAAGGCGCCTTCCCATTACGCCAAGAAGACGCTGGCGTATCTTGAGGAGAAAAAGATACCGTTCGTGCCAAAAGATCGTAACCCAACAAATTTGCCCCAGTGCCGCCCAATAGAGGATTTCTTTGGCTCACTCAGTGCCCTAGTGTATAAAAACAATTGGAGGGCCAAGGACACGAAGCAACTGACTACAAGAATCCGAAATTGTATCTGGAAAATTGACGTAAGTGCCGTACAACGTTCTTGTGAGAGCATCGCGACATAGTTGCGTTGAACAGCAGACCACGGCCCTTACCCAAACATTCACTGAGATTTTTTTTAAGAAAATACATTATGTTATTAATTAAAAATACTGAAATCGACGAAAAATAAAAATTTTTTTTATGTGATTAAAAAAATTCTCATTTTTTATTTAACACCTGTTAAACGTAGAATTGAGGGAAATTTGATTCATTCAATTTTCTTTTGTAGTATCATAGGAAAATTGTCATGGGGCCTTGCATACGCTAATCGTTCAGGAAATATCTTTTAGATTTATTTAGCCTCAGGTAGTACAGCCTATGAGTCCGGATTAAGGCCACTATGTCTCCGAACGATCACTATGACTCCCGAGGTTTGGGAAGACGTGCTTCCACTAAAGCACCGTTTCTCTATATTTAATTTTCGGTTTCTTATCCGGTATGAAGTTATACACTCATGTGTCATGGAAAATTTTGAGCAACTAATTGAGGATCTGTTTTGGCTATATACGGGTCAGGCAATCCATGGAATTCTAGATTTGTATCTATTAGAGATCGTTCCAACGATTTTCGATGCAGAGCGTAAAACGTATCAGTAGTGATAACTTGTAATTTACTAATGGGTCCTCTATGAACAACTTCACAGAATTTTAAATGTTCATCGAAATTTCCACACTTTCTTGTTCTTTGGCTCAGCGTAGTTTGCTGAATTAGCAGAGTTTCACTGTACATTAAAAGCGTCGTTTTAAACACTCTAGAACTATAACGGATAATTTCATTAGTTTTGAAGCTATTCATCTATTGGTAGATCCTAAAGAACAATTCGGCATCTTTTTAAAAATAGTCGTGTCGATGATTAGGTTGAAAGGGGGTTCCCCAATTTCAGCGCAGACGGAGGCAGCTGGTGTTGATGGCAGGAGGCCGGAAACAGTCGGTAGTGCCTTATTATAAATCGGTGCCAGAGTTTTTGGGAGCTTATCCCCGGCCAAACACGTCAGCTTGAGACCATGGGTGAGGCGGCTGCTGATGATAGTTTTGGCCACCCGTAACCTGATCTTCCTGTTGTTGCTCCGGTGCGGTTTGCAAATGGTTTTCAGAAGGTTCAACCGGGGGCACAACTCTTCTTTACTTCCTCGAAATGGCAGAGGAAGCTAAGTTTGTGGTCGACCAACCCCCCCTAGGATCTTTAATGTTTTTTCGACGAGGAATGTGTTATTTGTATAGTTGGATCCTGTAGGTGAGACCTTGGTGTCTGTGGCCGCATATGGCCACTCTTCTGTGCTGAAGGTTTGAATCCTCTCTCGGCCGCCCACCGTTGGTAGCTGCCTGTATCCTGATGCGTGGGATCTTGTGAGTGTCACCCACATCCATCAGGAGAATGTCATCCGCGTGTACGAAGACTCCCCTAGGCAGGACCTGGAAAAGACTATTCATGGCGACGAGAAAGAGGGTGACGGCAAGAACAGAACCTTGAGGTACTCTAGTCTCCTCGTGGAAAACTCGGGAGCTGACGTTACCGATTTTGACTTCAAAGGTTCGGCGTGTGGCGAAGTTTTTGATGAAGTGAAATAGTTTGCCGTCAATGCCCCATTCTGCCAGAGTTTTCAGTACTTACGGGATCCATGTTCTGTTATACGCCTTTTCCAGGTCCAGTACTACCATCCCCATATGCTGACGGTTCCTGTTGGCTTCGGCTATCACGTCTCCGAGGGTTGCGAAATAGATGTTGTTGCCCATACCCAGCCGGAAGGCTAACGCGATAGTCCAATTTCCAATTTCCAGAAAGGTGACCAGGCGTCCGTTCGCCATTCTTTCCAAGATTTTGGATGAACAGGAGGTTAAGGAAATTGGACGGTAGCCTTTGATGTTGTTGCTGCTTTGACTAACCTTAGGTATGGGTATTACTAGGCAACCCTCGGGAAATTCGTGTGTACTCCACAGGTCGTTGAAGATGCTGAGAAGGACAGACTGTCCAAGCAGGGACAGTTGTTTCAGCTTCTTATAGCCGATACCGCCAGGGCCGGTTGATTCACCTTTCGCAGAACGTAGAGCGACGGAAAGTTCCTCGTAGGTGAAGTTCCGGCTAAGAGGATTATTGGGACGGCTCACCGGGACCACGAAGTTGGTGACCGAAGCGGTATTCGCTCCCTGTCGACGGATGAACTCGGGGTCATATTCAGAGATGGAGGAAAGTCCCGCAAAATATTCTCCGAGTGTGTTCGAGGTATCTACCGGATCGTTGAGGTAGTATACCGATCGTATACCGTTCACTTGAAAGATGGGGTTGTGTGGTTTCCTCTTTCCATTCAGCGCGTTAACTCTACGCCAAAGGTCCGCAAATGACTGGTTCTCGTTGATAGGTTCAAGAAAACCAGTCCAACTGTCAAGTTTCGCCTTCCGGATTAACCGCCGTACCCTGATGTGTTGCGCTCGATATCTGTTCATGGCAGCTTCCTTCATTGGGCCTCCGAGTGGTAATCGTTTAGCCGCATGAAGAAACTTCCTCGGCTTCCTGACTTCCTCTTTGATATCCTCGGACCACCAATGCAGCGCTTTTTTGCCCGGAGTGGTTTTCGTTCTAGGGATGGAGACTTCGGGGGCCTCCATGATGATTTGGTTGAAAGTAGCGATGGTGGTCGGGTTGTCCCTAGATAGCAAGAAGTCGGAGGTTGTTCGAAAGACTACCCAGTCAGCTTTTTCGTAGATCCATCCGTGTCTGCGAGTCGTGAGCGGCGGCGGGCCGTTGAAGCTAATGGTTATTAGGTGGTGGTCACTGCCATGAAGATTCACGGCTTTGTTCCACTCTAGTCTACCCACCATGTTGAGACTGGCTGCTGAGATATCAATGGCTGTGGTGCTGGTTCCTCTACGAAAAGTGTCCGTGCCATCGTTAAAGACCGTGAGCTCCTGCTCCTCCAAGAAGTCGGCGATGATATTTCCCCTGACGTCTGATGATTGCATTCCCCAATTGCGGTGATGAGCGTTGAAGTCCCCCAGGATGACTATGGGGTCCTCCAAATCTTCTAACGCCTCAAGCAGCTTCCGTCGTAGTTCCTGCATTGTGCCACACGACAGGTACATGCAGATGATGGTTATCGGAATCGGGGCCTCGATTCGGACTGCTTTTATTGGCAGGTCGGTGGAAATTTGTTTCCACAGATGGGGAATGTTCTTATGGACTTTTAATGCAACGAAGTATTGCAAGGCGGAGCCCCGCTTGGTGTGCCAGTGGAATTTACCCCCGAGGATTTTCTGGATGTTTGTTGGGGAAATTCGATTCACCTCTTGGAGTGCGATGATAGACGGGCACATCTTTTAGTCAAGGATCTCCAGTTCACCTTGGTTGTTGTACAGCCCATTGATATTCCATTGAAGAGCGAGGTTGGTGGGCAAATTTCGCTGCTGCTGGTGGGTGGTGTGGCGGGGAATCGGAGGTGTAGTGGTACTGGCTGCGACGATTACCGGTGGAACTCCACCAACGATAAGAGGTTGAGTGGCCCTGCCACTCGGAGGCAGCCTAGGGAATGTGGTGAGGTTCGTTGAGGAGTTGGAACTCCCGACCATAACATGTGTGAAATCTCCTCGGCTGCGTCTCCATGCATCGTAGATGTCAGCGTTAGACCGTGCTACAGTTGGCAAAGGCGGAGCAGGCCTGGTATGTACTTTCAGTGGAGTGGTTGTGGTGGCCGGAGTGCCCCTAGTGGCAAGACGAGCGAATCTTCGTTTGATTGGGGCATCAACTGTTGACGGTGTTGTGTCGGCAGCTTGAAGGACAGCAGTGACAACGATGGGCGCTGTTGTGAGGTTGGAGTTGGACGGGACATTATTTTGGACTGGCGGTCCTTACCCTTGATCGTCGGAGGGTAGGGGGAGCCTGGTCGCGAGTTGGGCCGGGGGGTGTCTGCAGGCAAAGTGGTTTGCCTACCTGATATCATTGCACGATGACGAGTGTCTTTCGATGGTTGAGTAAGCGGTGATTTGGATTTGCGCTTGCTGGAGGTCGTTGCTGTCTTATCAGTGAGGTTTTCAGGCTGAGTGGTACGGAGAACTGGTGTGACTGGAGGAGGTATCTCTATGAGGGTTTGTCTTGGTCGTTTTGGTCTTCGGAGTCTATGTCGGATTCGGACGAGATCATCAAGTTTTTTTTATACATACATTTATTGAATCTTCCATGATGTGGAAATAACAATATTTGGTTATACATTTAGTTCTAACATAATAAAGTATTACGTTTTTATCAATTCTTACAGTTAAAATTTGTTGGAGCACAACACTAACGTTTGACCACGTTCAAATAATTAAGGTTTTTTTCTTCAGACGTGTTACCATAGGTTGATCGAGTCGCCTTGCTTGTTGATTTGGATGATTCTTCACCTTTTCCGCATATTTACTCCTCGTTTTATGAAATTCTTTAACCATCGCCATCCCTAAGTCTCGATTTTTTTTTCCAAAATTATATATATTTTATTAAGGCACATGTGGCGTTAGACTGACGGGGCCGGGAGTCCAATATTTTGACAATTTTTGTCTTACAACTATGTTAGTAATATGTAACCGATTACTCGCGGTTGGCTCGAGGTTAGTATTACAAGTGTTCTCATAATTGGTATGTTGCAGTCTTCGATGCTCTGTACGTGTGCCCGACACGGGATACTTCCTATTGGGATGCAGCTGACCATTAATCAGCAACGCCCCCCTAGTCTGTACCCCATATATAGCGTGGTGCGTCTTTCTCGACTCGAGGAATCCAGGATAGAATTGTCACTAGCCGGCGCAATCATCAGCTCGTGTAGAGTTGTCATGAGCGGTACATCCTTTGGCTCTTGTACAACCTTTGGCTCTTGTTGAATGATCAGTGGACTGCACAACCTTCGGCCCGTGCATCTGTAAAGAGTGTGTGTATGTATTGCCGCGACTAAGTAAAAGTTTATCGATCGGATAGGAGGGATATGAAACGGGGACACAACGAAGGAAACATCATTAAACGTTGACATCGGCGTTTCTGAGGAACAGGTATAGATGAACCAGAAGATCAGGATCCCGGCTACCTAAGATATCCCGGACGGGGATATCCGATTGTATGCCTTGCGCTCTCAGTGCTCTAGAGAGCTGAGAGCGAGCAGCATGGAACCGGATACACGACCAGACAACATGCTCGATGTCGTGGTAGCCATCGTCACAATCACAAAGATTGTTTGCTGCGACCCCAATGCGATAGAGATGCGCGTTTAGGTTGTAGTGATTGGACATAAGCCGAGATATTTTTTTTTTCCAAAATATATATTTTTATAAAGGCTCATATGGCGTTAGCCTCACGGGGCCGGGAGTTCAATACAATTTTTCTTATTATCTATGTTAGTAATATGTAACCGATTACTCGCGGTTGGCTCGAGGTTAGTATTACAAGTGTTTTCGTAATTAGGATGTTGCTGTCTCCAATGCTCTGTACGTGTGCCCGACACGGGATACTTCCTATTGGGATGCAGCTGACCATTAATCAGCAACGCCCCCCTAGTCTGTACCTCATATCTAGCGTGGTGCGTCTTTCTCGACTCGAGGAATCCAGGATAGAATGGTCACTAGCCGGCGCAATCATCAGTTCGTGTAGAGTTGTCATGAGCGGTACAACCTTTGGCTCTTGTTGAATGATCAGTGGACTGCACAACCTTTGGCCCGTGTGTCTGTAAAGAGTGTGTGTATGTATTGCCGCGACTAAGTAAAAGTTTATCGATCGGATAGGAGGGATATGAAACGGGGACACAACGAAGGAAACATCATTAAACGTTGACATCGGCGTTTCTGAGGAACAGGTATAGATGAAGCAGAAGATCAGGATCACGGCTACCTAAGATATCCCGGACGGGGATATCCGATTGTCTGCCTTGTGCTCTTAGTGCTCTAGAGAGCTGAGAGCGAGCAGCATGGAACCGGATACACGACCAGACAACATGCTCGATGTCGTGGTAGCCATCGCCACAATCACAAAGATTGTTTGCTGCGAGCCCAATGCGATAGAGATGCGCGTTTAGGTTGTAGTGATTGGACATAAGCCGAGATATCACGCGAATGAAATCACGGCCTACATTCAATCCCTTGAACCATGCCCTCGTCGAGACTTTAGGGATAATCGTGTGTAACCAACGACCGAACTCGTCTCCACTCCACATGCGCTGCCAACTTACGAGCGTATACTGACGAGGAATGTGGAAAAAATCCTTATAAGCAATTTTCCTTTCAAAAAGTGTGCCTTCTAAAGCGCCCACCTTAGCTAGCGAGTCTGCTTTCTCATTCCCCGGAATCGAGCAATGGAAGGGAACCCATGCCAAGGTAATCTTGAATAATTTTTCGACCAAAACACTAAATAGTTGCCTTATTCTTGTTAGGAAATAAGGTGAGCGTTTATCAACTTTCATTGAGCGGATTGCCTCTATTGAGCTGAGACTGTCTGAAAAAAAAAGTGGTCGATGGGCAATGTTCCAATGTTCCCTAATGCGTAATATATCGCACCCAGTTCAGCGACATACGCGGAACAAGGATCTTTGAGTTTGAAAGAGGCACTGGAATTTTCATTGAAGATGCCGAAGCCAGTGGATCCGTTTATGAATGAATCGTCAGTAAAGAACATTTTATCAGATCTAACTTTCCCATATTCTGCCGAAAATATCGGCGGAATAGATTCGGAGCGTAGGTGATCGGGATTCCATGGATTTTTTGTCGCATGGACAGATAAAAAGACGGGTGGGTAATGTCGGGGACATAACCGGAGTGACGTAGGACTATACAAAGGGGACAGCTTTTGTTAAATATATATTTTAAATACATTGTTTTATTTTGAATACGTGAATACCTACCTATCTACCTGAAAAATGGATTAGTTTACTGTTTACTCTTTATGAATATGTTGATGGTTCTGAAAAGAACCTTTGGTGTTGTGTTTTTGTTATCACTCGATATTCCCATCTTGTTCGGTTAAACTCTTCGTGTTTAGCTATTGCGTTTGCCACTCGCCACAGCTTTCACAGTTGGAAAATTTCTTCCCATCCAGCTTGTGACATGTTGTTCAGTAAATTACATTTAATGCGACGTGCCGGAGAAACACTTTGCCACTCACTGAAACTAATTGTTGCCTTGATGAGCGCCGAACCGAAGCTGCTCTGTTCTTGATGCGGGTTTTCTGATTGTCGTGAGCAGCTTTGCAAGCCAACTCGAGCACTCCGACGGCCGAAACTCTATAATCGCTGTTAGGTATACTGGTGCTCCGGCACCAATCCGTTCGGCCTAGTTACCCTTGCGGAGCAATCAGTGAATGCGACCAACAGGGAACTGGAGACCTGCACGGTTCGAGTGAGACTTTGCCTTTCCCTTAACTTGTTCTCCTTTGTTACGTCCACGATGCCGATGCCGTACAACCACACAGGTTTGCGGTTTGAAAGAAAATAAGATATTTTATTGCGAATATACTCTTTTTTGGCGATATACTCTAGCGGTACACACTCACAGGATAGAGACAAATCGGCAGACTCAGCCAGAGGGGCGAGTCCAACGAGACGAACGAATGAGCGTTAAAAGGGAGCGATGGCAAAAAAATACATTCATTACGATTTGTTCGCTCGTTGGATTCACATGCAGGCTAAAAAGGGTCCTTTTCAGGATCACAAAATTATCTTCAATCTAAAGAGTTTATTGTTTTGTTATCACTCGATATCCCCATCTTGTTCGGCTAAACCTTTCTGTTTAGCGATTGCATTTGCCACTCGCCACAGCTTTCACAGTTGGAAAATTTCTTCCCATCCAGCTTGTGACATATTTTACAGTAAATTACATTCAATGCGACGTGCCGAAGCGCCACTCAGTGTCGCATTGGAGGCGATTTCAACCTGTAATTGAACATTTACGATGACAGTGGTACAGTGTCGACTTTCAATGTGGGGTCATAATTTGGATCTCTATGTTTACAAAAATGTCCAACTAAATAAGTCGCAAAACATGTCCGTCCAATTAGCTAAATGTCGAACTATTTGTAAATTAATGTACTTTCAATCTGGAAACAATTTAAGAATTAGTGAAAATTGAATAATCAGGAAAGTCCCCAACTATCAATAAGCTCAGAACAACTGCCAAATTCACATACTCATCAGATCCTGGCAAACAAATTATGAAAAAATCAATTTGTGTTTTATTATTATTTTGGATAATGTTTTAGAAAGCATTGAACTGTATCTCCTAAACTCTTTTTTGGAAGGTTTAATGGCCCTGAAAAGCGCCATGTTTTGTGGAATGGTTCCAATTTAGAAAACTTAGTACTCGTGGTTTGGAAAAAAAACCATTTCGAACGCCCTCGATGCCGCCTTGTTCTGGATTTGCCACCAAAGCAGTTTGTATAAAGAACAAACTTTTTTCTTCTGCTACCTGATGCCGTTTTGCGATTGCGTTTGCCACTCGCCACTCGCTGCAACTGCCTGTTGTTGTCTTGATGTGTTCTGTTCTGAATGCGGTTTTTCTTATCATCGCGAGCAGCTCTACCAGCCAACTCGATCACTTCGGCGGCCGAAACTATATAACGCCGGCTAGGTGGACTGGTGCACTGGTACTAACGCGCTCGGCCTAGCTACCATTGCGGGGAACTCCAGATCAACACGGTTCGAGCGGGATTTTGCCTTTCCCTTCACTTTTCCTCCTTTACCATGTCCAGACATGGCTGCTTGGGTTGGTTTGTTGATGTGTTGTGATGCGAACCGATGTGGTGTACGGTTTGAATGAGAATGATCGTTACGGCAGCGGAGCGGGGATTTTTAAGCTGACTGGCTGGCTCGAGAATTACGCATGTGTGAGACTGCGACCGATGTTTCGTTCATTTTTCCTTTTTCCTTTCCAATCGTGCTTCATTCTATTTCGCTGCTGCTCTGGTTGCCCGTTTTGGTCAGTAGGATTTGAGGAGCACAAAATGGACCAATCAAAAATGGGCACATAGTGCATTTTGACAATGCTTGATATTTCACAATTATTCAATTATTTATCTCAAGAAAAATGAAATATTATTCGTTATGATAGATGCGTAGATATATTTCCTATCAATTGATGCAAAAACCTTTGCGATCTATTGAGAAATGCTCGAGTTATACGCGTTCCAAATCTTGCATTTTTTCCTACTTGTTCAGCGCCTGGATTTCCATTTCACTCCCTATATCTTCCGGTTAGACGTAGTCCTACGTCAAAAATGACAGAGGAATTGCAGAAGAATGGGCTGCCTAAGTCTCGATGTATGACACTATTGCGGATGTACCAAGGGGCGCAAGTAATTTGTCTTAGCAGCTTATTTTGTACTCTTTCGATGATTTCGACATTACTTGCTGAAGCCGTTTGCCAAAGTTGACAGCCATAATGCCAAATAGGCTTCAGCATGAATTTGTATAGAAGTAGTTTGAACTCTAGTTTTAATTTCGACTTCCTCCCGATTAGCCAATGTATTTGGTTTGCTCGCAATTGCGTTTTCTTTGCTTCTATGTGTTTCTTCCAGGTTAGACGGCGGTCTAGGTGTACACCGAAATATTTAATTTCAGTCGATTGAGGTACTACAGATCCATTGAACTTGATTTGTGGGCATGTGTTCCGATTAAGCGTGAACGTAACGTGGACACATTTTGTTTCATTTACTTTAATTCTCCATTTTTGAAGCCACTTTTCCACGACCGTTGTGTGTTCCTGGAGATCCCGTGAAACAATCTTTCTGTTTTTGTGACTGTTGAGAATAGATGTGTCAACTGCGAATGTTGTAGTCATTAAGTTCCGCGCGGTCGGGAGATCAGCTGTGTAGATGAGATAGAGAATTGTTCCAAGAAGACTGCCCTGAGGAACGCCAGAATAAATTTCTCGCTCCGCGATAGTGTTTGGTTATACCGAACATGAAATTTTCTTCCCAGTAGGTAAGAATGCATAATTTTATGTACTTGTGGTAGCATATTTTTAGTGTTATAGAGCAGTCCTTCATGCCAGACTTTATCGAATGCTTGAGCTACATCAAGAAAGTGCGCGGCCTTCATATACTTTATTAATTTCTTCTATCAATCGGTGCACTTGTTCAAAAGTGCCATGTTTTGCTCGGAATCCGAATTAGTGCGCCCGAGATTTTATTAGGAGAATTTTTTCGAACACCTTTGAGAAGATTTGGAGGATGCTGATAGGTCTATAAGATTTCACTTTCTGTGCGTCTTTACCTGGCTTAGGAATCATAATGATGGTCGAAATTTTCCATGCTCGTGGGAAATATCCTATATGGGTCATTGCGTAGAAAATTCTCATGATATGTTTAATTGCTAGGTTAGGAGTTCCTCATATCGTATTTCCGTTGATGTGGTCGATACCGGGTGACTTTTTCACATTGATATGATTTTTGATAACATGTCTCACCAGCCGATGTTTGATTTTCATTTTGTTTCGTTTTGTAGCACCAGCAAATTCGAGCGTTTTCTGATTTGATTTCCGATTGATTCGGAGTGAAAACTTTTTGAAGATGGTTTGCAAAAGTTGCTGCTTTTTCATCGTCACTTCTGGCCCAATTACCAGAGGGCATTCTAAACGGCGGGACCTGTAACTGTGGTCGTTTTAGATGCTTAGTCGCCTTCCATAGTGAGTAATTAGTAGCTTGATTTGGCGGCAATTCGGTTAAGTAATTATGGAATACTTAATCTTTCTCGTCTTATAATAGCTTTCGTAATTTACGTTGTGCCATATTAAATTGGTTTTTAGATTCTGGTGATCGTTTGTTTTGCCAGATACGTCTTAGTCGTCGCTTTTCTGCAACTGCCGCTTTTATATGGGATGCAGTAATATTTTTTTTGTGTTTCTGGGTCTTCATAGGTGGGGCTATCTTCGCAGCATTCTTCATGAGTACACTAAGCTGGTTAACCGCGTCCTCGATATGATGTTCGTTATCCAGAGGTAGATCGAGAATGTTAGAGGAGATATATGTCTTATATTTTGTCCAGTTCGTTGAAAAATGGAGTATTCCAGGAATATTGGTGAATGATCAGATGATAAGTCCAGAAGCTTCGATCGAATTCGTTTAGTTGCTGTTGCTAGTTGCAGCTTTTTGTCGATTCTTGCGGTTTTTTCTTTAATGTTGTGTATACAGGGTACCCCCTGTAGTTTGCAGTGTGGTTGCCACGGCAGTTGCTGCATTTTTTGCTTCTGTTGTTGTTCTTGAGACTGGGCATTTTTTTGTCTCTTGAATACCACTGCAGACTACGCAGACTGTTGGAAGGTTGCAATACCCTTTAGTATGCCCGTATTCTTGGCAGTTGTGACACTGCACAGGGCCAGTCCGTTTGTGCGGCTCTTCAAACATCACTACACGATTTAAAAGTAGGGTGACTTTATAAATTGGATGCACTTCACCCGGTTTCAATTTCCTTGTTGATGGCTCTAGTTCTACTCTATAGAATGGCTGTGGTTTTTTTTAATCAGTTCAACATATTAGTAACCGAAGCCACTTCAAAACCGTTTTCGATTAGAACGTTTTTAATGTCATAGGGTGAAACCCTGTTCTATGCCTTTCAGTACCATAGATAGACTTTTCCAAGCTTTTAAGCGGTAGGTGTAATAGAGAGTTTGTTCCTTCTTTAACGCGTTCAAAATTTGGGATAATCGTCAATTGTATTGTACTGCACTTTCAGTTCACTAATATTTCTGCGTTGCACATTGCGGCACAGAAAATTGTTGCTATCGATAGCTTTTATAACTAGGTCAATCGCACTGCATGGGTGCGGGATAAAACGGCCTCGTTCTTACCCGTAGATACCCGAAGTTAATGTTTTCTGACGAATAAGTACCGTCTACAGTCAGAAACAACGATGGTATATTTTCGAAAATGTCAGTACCGGTTCGTCGCTTTAATCTTCTTGCCGCTATAAATTTCTGATCCTTGAGGCATTCCACAATATCCTTCTCCGACATATTAATGTTCTGCCTGCAACTAACGACACACTTCGAATGGTTTAAGAATTTGTGGTAAGTAATTCTTAATTTTGTTTTGTCACATAATTCTGTTAACAGCAGAGACTCAACCTGTTTAATTTTCCGGACGTTTAAAGCATAAGTAGCGCCATTTCCTTCCGGGAACGCTCAAACAATAACCCCCGCACAATCCTCAATGGATTTTCTGATGAGAAAGGGTGAGCTTTTTCGTTTCCATCAGCATCCACACCAGTTAGAGTGTTGTAGACAACAGATCGACTGGCAACTATGCTGATAACCTGTGGCCAGGGGTACGACTAAAACGTCAAATCCCTCATATTGCCAATGTACCCAATATTGCTGCGGTTTACTGACATTTTGGTTCTGACGATTACTGTTGTTTACAACACGGTCCGGCAAGGGGGTCTCCGTAGCCACATTGGTTGCGCGTTCGCTTAGTAAGCGATCGATCGTGAGTTCAAAACTCAGGACCCTCATTGACCATCTTTGTGTTGTTACAGAATAACTACGTCCACGCAACAATCATCAGCGATGGAGATCGATCCACGGTCGAAATAAGATCGATTCATCCATGCAACTGCTCTGCTCTGCAAGACACATCGGACTGCTGTTCTATAAATAACTCAACAATGATCAAACAACTGTCTCCGCTGTCCGGTCTAACTGGATAATGTATGAACAGAAGGAAAAACTCTTACGCCTAAATGGCTACTGTGTAAATATGTATCATATGCGATGGTATAGAAGGGACTCTAGCGCCGAAAAATGGCAACTGTGTAATGTGCTAATTATAGATATATGATAACCATGTGACATGTACACGATTAAAATTCGGCTCTGTTACAGCTAAAATGCTAATGAGCCTTAAATAAATAAATGGGATAAAAAAAAAAACACGGTCCGGTTATATAGTTAAATAGTGGCTAACTTTAAACTCCATGTTGAATCTGAACACCTCCATGTGAAACCGAAATATAAAAATCGCTTTAGCAGTTAGAAATAAAGCAGCGCAATTTCCGTGATTTCAACGATTTCAATCCTCGCAAATGGTATGTTGGTAAACAAATGACGCCATATTGATTTTGACTTTGGGTAGCCTATATTCAATTGATGTCTAACCCCTGCCTGTGGCTCGACCTGACAGTTCTAGCTGTGAGCGCTCCGATGTCAACAAGAGGAATAAAAATAGAAGGGATAATTATTTTTGTTATGATGTTTTATGTAACACTGTTGTTCTTTTTAATCTGTTATTAAATGTAGTTGTAATCGTTAGTTTGTGTTTCAATTCAATGTCAAGAAACACACGGCGTAACAGTGGCGACGAGAATTTTAAATTGTTGTTTTCGTTTCGTGATTTCGTGATATTTTTGTAAACAACATTTCGCCACCCGCGCGGAAGAAACGAAAAAGAATGGAGAACGAGGACAGTATGCGTGACGTCGAGCAGCAGCAGTTTCGTACACAGCAGCAGCAGCAGCAGCAACAGTTCATTTCAACACCCGCATCAGCATCCGGGCAACTGTTTGCGTCTCCCCCTCGGCCTATTCAACAACAAGTTCCTCTCACGACAGAAGGATTACTGTTGCAAGTGATGCAGATGTTCCAACAACAGCACTTGCAGCAGCAGCAGATGATGAATCAAATCCTGCAACGGCAACAACAGATTGAAGAACAACAGCAAGTATTCATGCAGAACGTCGTATCGTCAATCAAGGTGCAAGTACCGCCGAATCCAGAGCACATTCTCGACTCGTTGGCGAATAACATCAAGGATTTTCGCTACGATGTCGAGAACAACATAACATTTGCTGCATGGTACACCCGATACGACGATCTGTTTGAGAAAGATGCTTTACGACTGGATGATGACGCAAAAGAGCGGCTTTTGATGCGGAAGCTTGGTGTTTCAGAACATGATAGGTACGTCAGTCTCATTCTGCCCAAACTACCAAAAGATTTCTCTTTCAGTCAAACGATAGAGAAGTTGAAAATGCTGTTTGGTTGCAAAGAGTCGGTAGTGAGCAGGCGCTACAAATGCTTGCAGATTAGCAAGAATCCGACAGAAGATTTCATCACCTTTGCCTGTCGTGTGAATAAACATTGCGTCGAGTTCGAATTGGGTAAACTGACGGAGGACCAATTCAAGTGCCTTATGTTCGTCTGCGGATCGCGAGCAGAGAGTGATGTTCATATTCGAATGCGTCTTCTGTCTAAAATTGAAGAGCATTCTGATGTCACGCTGGAGATAATTTCTGATGAATGTCAGCGTCTCCTCAATTTGAAGCATGACAATGCTATGATTGAGTCGCAACCCACACAAGTGAATACGATCAGACACCAGTATCGCAGGAAACAGTTCGTACGTCGAGAGCAATCTATACCGAAGCCAGCGAGTGGGAGTAAAGAGAAACCACAAACTCCTTGTTGGTTTTGCGGCGCGTTTCATTTCGCGTGTGATTGCGGCTTCAAAAGCCACAAATGCTCTGATTGTGGGCAGTTTGGACACCGTGAAGGATACTGCAACAGCGCGAAGAAGGCACGGGGGAGTATGCGAAGGCGTAAGAAGCTGAATGTGGCAAGCAGGGTGGTGAAGGTGAACGAGTGTTCTGTACAAAAGCGAAGGAGATTCGTTCCCGTTTTACTTGGTGGGGTTCAAGTGCGTCTGCAGCTTGATACTGCCTCCGATATCACCATCATCAGCAAGCAGCTTTGGCGAAAGATTGGTAGTCATGTCCTGGATCCAGCAACGGTAGAGGCGAAGTCTGCTTCTGGCAGTGCATTACCATTTGAAGGTGAATTCAGTTGTGATGTTACGATTGGTGGGAGAACCCACCGACAGCTCATCCGTGTTTCTGAGAAGCAGCTACGACTCCTTGGGTCTGATGTGGTAGACAGTTTCGGACTATGGTCAGTTCCGATGGACGCTTTCTGCAACCATGTTTCGAGTTCGTCTAATTTTGGTTCTTCGTTCGAGTCTGAGTTTCCGAGCGTTTTCAGCGACAAGCTGGGTTTATGTACGAAGACTAAAGTGAAATTGGAACTGAAAGAAAATTGCAAGCCTGTTTTCCGTCCAAAACGTCCGGTCGCATATGCCATGTACGATGCTGTAGATTGTGAACTAGATCGGTTGGAGCAGTTGAAGGTTATTTTTTTTTTCCCAAAATATATATTTTTATAAAGGCTCATATGGCGTTAGCCTCACGGGGCCGGGAGTTCAATACAATTTTTCTTATTATCTATGTTAGTAATATGTAACCGATTACTCGCGGTTGGCTCGAGGTTAGTATTACAAGTGTTTTCGTAATTGGGATGTTGCTGTCTCCAATGCTCTGTACGTGTGCCCGACACGGGATACTTCCTATTGGGCTGCAGCTGACCATTAATCAGCAACACCCCCCTAGTCTGTACCTCATATCTAGCGTGGTGCGTCTTTCTCGACTCGAGGAATCCAGGATAGAATGGTCACTAGCCGGCGCAATCATCAGTTCGTGTAGAGTTGTCATGATCGGTACAACCTTTGGCTCTTGTTGAATGATCAGTGGACTGCACAACCTTTTGCCCGTGTGTCTGTAAAGAGTGTGTGTATGTATTGCCGCGACTAAGTAAAAGTTTATCGATCGGATAGGAGGGATATGAAACGGGGACACAACGAAGGAAACATCATTAAACGTTGACATCGGCGTTTCTGAGGAACAGGTATAGATGAAGCAGAAGATCAGGATCACGGCTACCTAAGATATCCCGGACGGGGATATCCGATTGTCTGCCTTGTGCTCTTAGTGCTCTAGAGAGCTGAGAGCGAGCAGCATGGAACCGGATACACGACCAGACAACATGCTCGATGTCGTGGTAGCCATCGCCACAATCACAAAGATTGTTTGCTGCGAGCCCAATGCGATAGAGATGCGCGTTTAGGTTGTAGTGATTGGACATAAGCCGAGATATCACGCGAATGAAATCACGACCTATATTCAATCCCTTGAACCATGCCCTCGTCGAGACCTTAGGGATAATCGTGTGTAACCAACGACCGAACTCATCTCTACTCCACATGCGCTGCCAACTTACGAGCATATACTGACGAGGAATGTGGAAAAATTCATTATAAGCAATTTGCCTTTCAAAAGGAGTGCCTTCTAAAGCGCCCACCTTAGCTAGCGAGTCCGCTTTCTCATTCCCCGGAATCGAGCAATGGGAGGGAACCCATGCTAAGGTAATCTTGAATAATTTTTCGACCAAAACACTCAATAGTTGTCTTATTCTTGTTAGGAAATAAGATGAGCGTTTATCAACCTTCATTGAGCGGATTGCCTCTAATGAGCTGAGACTGTCTGAAAAAATAAAATAGTGGTCGATGGGCAATGTTTCAATGATCCCCAGTGCGTAGTATATCGCACCCAGTTCAGCAACATACACGGAACAAGGATCTTTGAGTTTGAAAGAGGCACTGGAATTTTCATTGAAGATGCCAAAGCCAGTGGACATTTTATCAGATCTAACTTTCCCATATTCTGCCGAAAATATCGGCGGAATAGAATCGGAGCGTAGGTGATCGGGGATTCCATGGATTTTTTGTCGCATGGACAGATAAAAAATGACAGAGGAATTGCAGAAGTATGGGAAGCAAACTTGGTTGGAGATGCCTGGTGAAGGGTGCACGTCGTGGGTAAGGTACTCATGGTATAAAGACATAAAACTTGACTGAGGAGTCAGTTGGAGTAGATTTTCGAAGTTATCAATCACCAATGGATTCATGATCTTGCAACGGATGAGAAATCTGGAGGATAATTCTGTGAACCGAAGAGTAAGCGGGGGTACTCCTGCCAAAACTTCGAGACTCATCGTATGTGTCGAATGCAAACACCCCATGGCTATACGCAAGCAACGATATTGTATTCTCTCCAGCTTGAGAATATGAATCCTGGCAGCTGATCGGAAGCAAAAACTGCCATATTCTAACACTGATAATATCGTTGTTTTGTATAACTGAATGAGGTCTCCTGGATGGGCACCCCACCATGTTCCGGTTATTGTTTGGAGAAAATTGATTCTTTGCTGGCATTTCTGTTTCAAATACGCAATGTGTATTCCCCAGGTACATTTAGAGTCAAAATATACTCCAAGGTATTTGAAAAACATCGAGTGCTTGATCGTTTTGCCGGATAGGTGAAGCTGGAATTGGGCGGGTTCGTGCTTCCTAGAAAAAACGACCATTTCGGTTTTCTCCGTAGAGAATTCGATACCCAGCTTGAGAGCCCACGTGAACAGATTGTTCAGGGTATCTTGCAAGGATTTTTGCAGAACGGCGGGATTAGTACCCGTGATGGAAATAACTCCATCGTCTGCAAGTTGTCTCAGCGTGCAGTCTCTAGTTAGACAATCATCTATATCATTGACGTAAAAACTGTACAAGAGGGGGCTTAGGCAGGAGCCTTGTGGTAGGCCCATAAAACTGTATCGAGAAGATTTCAAGCTGCCATGATTGAAAAACATGTGCTTTTCTGACAGTAAATTGTACAGGAAATTATTCAGAATTGGTGAAAGTCCACGATTATGAAGTTTATCTGAGAGAATTTCCATGGAAACTGAATCAAATGCCCCTTTGATATCGAGAAAAACGGAAGCCATTTGTTCTTTGCGAGCAAATGCGATTTGGATTTCAGAAGATAGCAGCGCGAGACAATCATTTGTCCCTTTACCTCGGCGGAAGCCAAACTGCGTATTTGACAGCAAATTGTTCGTTTCGACCCACTTGTCCAAACGAAGTAGAATCATTTTCTCTAACAATTTACGAATACAGGATAACATTGCAATCGGCCTATACGAGTTGTGATCGCTAGCCGGCTTGTTGGGTTTCCGTATGGCTATCACTCTCACTTGTCTCCAGTCATGCGGGACAATATTCAGCTCCAGAAACTTGTTGAACAAGTTCAGCAAACGCTGTTTTGCCAAGTCGGGATGATTCATCAACAAGTTGAATTTAATCTTGTCCGACCCCGGAGCTGAATTGTTACATGAGAGGAGGGCAATTGAGAATTCCACCATCGAAAAATTCTCATAGTCGCATTGGAGTGGAATGTCGCGTACGACGCTTTGTGCAGGAACGGAATCGGGACAAACCTTTCTTGCAAATTTGAAAATCCAACGGTCAGAGTATTCCTCACTTTCATTTGTATGGTTCCAGCCACGCATTCTCCTAGCCGTATTCCAAAGAGTGCTCATAGCGGTCTCCCTTGACAAACCATTGACGAACTTTCGTCAATATCCACGCTTTTTTGCTTTAATCAGACCTTTTAGTTTGGCTTCTAGAGCTTGGTGCTTTCGAAACCATTCCACTAGTCCAGTTTTCCGGAATTTTTTGAAAGCGGATGATTTTTCAAGGTAGACCTTTGAACACTCCTTGTCCCACCAAAGTGATGGAGGACGACGTCGTAAAGTGGTAGCAGGAACAAGTTTCTTTTGAGCTTGAAGTGCGCTTTCGTAAATCAAACTCGATATAAAATTATACTCTTCGAGTGGAGGAAGTTCATGCATTGAAACAAGTGCTTCAGATATTATTTCTGCAAATTTTCTCCAGTCAATATTTTTCGTGAGGTCATACGCAATATCGACTGACTCACGAGAACCTGATTCATTGGCGATCGATAAAATTATTGGCAGGTGGTCACTACCGTGGGGATCTTGGATTACCTTCCACGTGCAATCCAGGGATAACGAAGAAGAGCAAAGTGATATGTCTAGCATGCTTGCCCGTGCAGGAGGGTTGGCTATTCTAGTTGCTTCCCCAGTATTCAAAACTGTCAATTTGAAGTTGTCACACAGATCATAAATCAAAGTGGCACGGTTGTCATCGTAGAGTGAACCCCATGCTGTTCCATGGGAGTTGAGGTCACCTAAGATTAGCCGCGGCTCCGGCAGTGCCTCGATGATATCAAAAAACTGATGGCGGCCAACCATAGTTCTTGGAGGAATATATATCGAGGCAATGCAGAGGTCTTTGCCATTGATTTATGTCTGGCAAGCGACAACTTCAATGCCTGTCATCGATGGGAGAGTGACTCTATAGAAGGAGTGGCATTTTTTGATCCCCAATAGTACGCCACCAAACGAGTCATTTCGATCGAGGCGAATAATGTTGAAATCGTGGAAATTCAGTTCGTCGGCTGAAGAAAGCCATGTTTCACAGAGGGAAAACACATCACAGTTAGAACTATGAATTAAAAATTTAAATTGATCTAGTTTAGGGATGATGCTTCTGCAATTCCACTGTATTACAGTGGTCAAATCCTTGACCTCTTGCACTGAATCAGGCATCGAGGGAAATGAACGCTGCTAAAAAACCACATTTTTCTTTCAAAAATGTTCTCACAATCGGAAGCAAACATAATACTATGCTTTTAAGAGGGTCATTTATATTTAAAGCATTTAAAATATTGTCCACCAGGTCAGAAAGCGCAAGCAAGCCAGATTGTGGCTGTTGCCTCGACCGCGAAAAAGGAACAGACGTGTTGGGCTCTGCTCCGGGAAGTGCTGAGGACCCCTGGTGCGTAGAAGAACCGCTTAAACCAGGAGGTACTTGCTTCGGTCTATTCTCAGCACGTTCGATACGAGGTTTCATTCCAACTTGGGAAGTTTCGGTCTTCTTTCTGAAGGTTATAACACCGGTAGATTATTCGGAATGCGCTGCTCCAATCGTCCTCGTCCGTAAAGCGAATGGTACAGTTCGCATTTGTGGTGACTACTCTACGGGACTCAATGCCGCTCTCCAGTCTCACCAGTATCCTCTCCCTTTACCTGAAGACATTTTTTCGAAACTGGCTAACTGTAGAGTCTTCAGTCAAATAGATCTTTCCGATGCATTTTTACAAGTGGAAGTCGACGAAGAATTTCGAAATTTTCTTACCATCAACACACATCGCGTAGATGGCATGCTAGCTGGACTTGGTGTTGTTCTGGCTACCTCGATGACGTAGTAGTAGGTGGTCAGAACGAGCAGGAACTTAACCGCAATTTGAAAGCTGTTTTGCAGCGAATTCACGAGTTTGGGTTCACTATCAAGGCCGAGAAGTGTTCGTTTGGCCGGAATCAAATCCGGTATCTCGGTCTTATCATCGATTCCAGTGGGTTACAACCAGATCCTGCCAAAATCGAAGCTATTGTCAAGCTGAAACCACCCATAGACGTTTCTGGTGTGCGCTCTTTTCTGGGGGTAATAAATTATTATGGGAAGTTTGTCCCGAACATGCGGAAGTTGCGATATCTCCTAGATAATCTTCTTAAGACAGAAACAAAATTTCTCTGGACACCAGAATGTCAAGCTGCATTCGATCAATTCAAAGCCTTCCTTTCATCAAACGTTTTACTCACACACTATGATCCGAGGAAAGAGATAATCGTTTCTGCTGATGCTTCATCCGTTGGTCTAGGAGCCACCATCAGTCACAGGTTCCCCGACGGCTCTATCAAAGCGATTCAGCACGCTTCTAGGGCGCTGACTAAAGCAGAGCGCAACTACAGCCAACCAGATCGAGAGGGTCTGGCAATCATTTTCGCAGTAACGAAATTTCATAAGATGATCTTCGGGAGACATTTTCGTCTGCAGACTGACCATGCCCCGTTGCTAAGAATTTTTGGTTCGAAAAAGGGGATTCCGGTTTATACGGCCAACCGGTTACAACGTTTTGCGCTCACATTACTTCTCTACGATTTTGAGATCGAATACGTTCCAACAGCCAAGTTCGGGAATGCAGATGTTCTCTCTCGATTGATAGCCCAACACCACAAATCTGAAGAGGACTACGTCATTGCCAGTGTCATAATTGAGGAAGATGTGAAGTCAGTAGCATTGGATTCAATCAGTGCGTTGCCTCTCAGTTTCAACGTTGTGGCTCAGAGCACTCAAGCAGACGCAACGCTTCGCAAAGTTTGCCGATATTTGACGAACGGTTGGCCAAATGCGAAGCTTGACGATCCCGAACTCAAGCGTTTTCAGGACAGGCAGGATTCGCTCACAGTAGTGGATGGCTGCATTCTTTTTGCGGACAGGCTTGTGATTCCATCGCAACACCGGAAGCGGTGTCTTGCTCAGCTACACCAAGGTCATCCAGGCATGCAGAGGATGAAGGCCATTGCGCGTAGCTACGTCTATTGGCCCGCCTTGGATAGTGACATAGTTGGATACGTGAAAGCATGTCAACACTGCGCATCCGTAGCCAAATCAGCTCCACATAGTACTCCGGTTCCGTGGCCGAAAACATCAAAACCCTGGCAGCGGATTCACGTAGACTACGCAGGACCAATCGAAGGAGATTATTACCTCCTTGCCATAGACGCATTTTCTAAGTGGCCAGAAATTATAAAAACTGGTCGCATTACTTCTGCTGCAACGATTGGCATTCTCCGGGGCCTTTTTGCTCGCCTTGGAATGCCAGAAACACTGGTTACCGACAACGGAACACAGTTCACAAGTGCCGATTTCTCCAATTTTTGCACAACGAATGGCATCGAACACCTCACGACAGCTCCGTTCCATCCTCAATCAAATGGGCAAGCGGAGAGATTTGTTGACACATTCAAACGAGCCATAAAGAAGATTCGAGAGGGGAGAGGCACAATCGCAGAAGCTTTAGACGTTTTTCTGCTCACCTATCGCAGCACGCCGAATTGTTCTTTACCGGAGGACAAATCACCGTCTGAGATAATGTTCGGTCGTAAAATCCGGACGTGTTTGGATCTACTTCGTCCTCCAGTTGTTCAAGTTCCAGATCAGCTAGTGAGTAATCAGAAAGGCTTCAAGAAGAACGATACGGTGTATGCGAAAGTTTTTTCGAAGAACCGCTGGAAATGGGTTCCAGGCATCATCATCGAACGAATTGGACAGGTGATGTACAACGTTTGGGTAGAACATAGAAATATGCTGCGCTCCCACCTCAATCAACTGCGTAGCCGAACCGTAGACCCACTGTCAACGAAGCGGTCAGATTCCCTTCCAGAGCAGTCTCTACCACTGAACGTGTTGCTGGAAGCATGGAATATGAAAGAACCAGCAAAACCGACACCTGAATCGACTGTATTGCAGCATGTTTCAACACAGCATTCAAGTTCTGCAACGGGACTCTTGAGTTCCGATCGAACGCTGCAAAATATACCGGCGGGGCGTGTTTCTTCAACTCCGCGGCATGATATGTCGCCTCCATTGGAGTCAAGTCCTGCACCTTTGTCCTCACCGTCGACATCATCAACGGAATCCAACGATTATGAATCGGCGATTGAGGCTCAACCGATGGTACCTCTACCTCGGCGGTCTTCAAGGATCCGAAGACCCCCGCAGTGGTTTGACCCGTACCATCTCTATTGAAGAGGGAGATGTTGTAGACAACAGATCGACTGGCACCTATGCTGATAACCTGTGGCTCGACCTGACAGTTCTAGCTGTGAGCGCTCCGATGTCAACAAGAGGAATAAAAATAGAAGGGATAATTATTTTTGTTATGATGTTTTATGTAACACTGTTGTTCTTTTTAATCTGTTATTAAATGTAGTTGTAATCGTTAGTTTGTGTTTCAATTCAATGTCAAGAAACACACGGCGTAACATAGACGAAGATCCTCCAACTCACCGTGGTTTCCATTTGGGTCCATATGATCAACTTCACTCCTGTATAGCTTCCTCCGATGTTCCGGTGGTTACCACCATCTTCAGGGCCCCACGCACTGGGCGCGGGGCTGGCTACATTCGGCATTGCGACGCCCCAGCAACTGTTAAACCACTATATATACCACTTTATAAAATGGTCCACGTACAAAAGAGGGGGGAAGCCCGACTCACACGCAACGATCGGCGCGACTTCTAAGTCCACGCAAGGCTCGTTACTTTTGACGTAGGACTACGTCTAACCGGAAGATATAGGGGGTGAAATGGAAATCTAGGCACTGAACAAGTAGGAAGAAATGCAAGATTTGGAATGCTTATAACTCGAGCATTTCTCAATAGATCGCAAAGGTTTTTGCACCAATTGATAGGAAATATATCTACGCATCTATCATAACGAATAACATTTCATTTTTCTTGAGATAAATAATTGAATAATTGTGAAATATCAAGCATTGTCAAAATGCACTACGTGCCCATTTTTTATTGGTCCATTTTGTGCTCCTCAAATCATACCGACCAAAACGGGCAACCAGAGCAGCAGCGAAATAGAATGAAGCACGATTGGAAAGGAAAAAGAAAAAAATGAACGAAACATTGGTCGCAGTCCCACACATGCGTAATTCTCGAGCCAGCCAGTCAGCTTAAAAATCCTCGCTCCGCTGCCGTAACGATAATTCTCATTCAAACCGTACACCACATCGGTTCGCATCACAACACATCAACAAACCAACCCAAGCAGCCATGTCTGGACATGGTAAAGGAGGAAAAGTGAAGGGAAAGGCGAAATCCCGCTCGAACCGTGTTGATCTGAAGTTCCCCGCAAGGGTAGCTAGGCCGAGCGCGTTAGTACCAGTGCACCAGTCCACCTAGCCGGTGTTATATAGTTTCGGCCGCCGAAGTGATAGAGTTAGCTGGTAAAGCTGCTCGCGACGATAAAAAAACCCGCATTCGGAACAGAACACATTCGGTTCGGTGGACATCAAGACAACAGGCAGTTGCAGCGAGTGGCGAGTGGCAAACGCAATCGCAAAACGGCATCAGGTAGCAGAAGAAAAAAGTTTGTTCTTTATACAAACTGCTTTGGTGGCAAATCCAGAACAAGGCGGCATCGAGGGCGTTCGAAATGGTTTTTTTCAAAACCACGAATACAAAGTTTTCTAAATTGGAACCATTCCATAAAACACGGCGCTTTTCAGGGCCATTAAACATTCCAAAAAAGAGTTTAGGAAATACAGTTCAATGCTTTCTAAAACATTATCCAAAACAATAATAAAACACAAATTGATTTTTTCATAATTTGTTTGCCAGGATCTGATGAGTATGTGAATTTGGCAGTCTGAGCTTATTGATAGTTGGGGACTTTCAAGATTATTCAATTTTCACCAACTCTTAAATTGTTTCCAGATTGAAAGTACAGTAATTTACAATTAGTTCGACATTTAGCTAATTGGACGGACATGTAACGCGACTTATTTAGTTGGACATTTTTGTAAACATAGAGATCCAAATTATGACCCCACATTGAATGTCGACACTGTACCACTGTCATCGCAAATGTTCAATTACAGGTTAAAATCGCCTCCAATGCGACACTGAGTGGTGCTTCGGCACGTCGCATTGAATGTAATTTACTGTACAACATGTCACAAAGCTGGATGGGAAGAAATTTTCCAACTGTGAAAGCTGTGGCGAGTGGCAAATGCAATCGCTAAACAGAAAGGTTTAGCCGAACAAGATGGGGATATCGAGTGATAACAAAACAATAAACTCTTTAGATTGAAGATAATTTTGTGATCCTGAAAAGGACCTTTTTTAGCCTACATGTGAATCCAACGGGCGAACAAATCGTAATGAATGTATTTTTTTGCCATCGCTCAACTCGCAAAGTCTCACTCGAACCGTGCAGGTCTCCAGTTCTCTGTTGGTCGCATTCACTGATTGCTCCGCAAGGGTAACTAGGCCGAACGGATTGGTGCCGGAGCACCAGTATACCTAACGGCAATTATAGAGTTTCGGCCGTCGGAGTGCTCGAGTTGGCTTGCAAAGCTGCTCACGACAATCAGAAAACCCGCATCAAGAACAGAGCAGCTTCGGTTCGGCGCTCATCAAGGCAACAATTAGTTTCAGTGAGTGGCAAAGTGTTTCTCCGGCACGTCGCATTAAATGTAATTTACTGAACAATATGTCACAAGCTGGATGGGAAGAAATTTTCCAACTGTGAAAGCTGTAGCGAGTGGCAAACGCAATAGCTAAACAGGAAGGTTTAACCGAACAAGATGGGAATATCGAGTGATAACAAAAACACAACACCAAAGGTTCTTTTCAGAACCATCAACATATTCATTAAGAGTAAACAGTAAACTAATCCATTTTTCAGGTAGATAGGTAGGTATTCACGTAGGAGAAGAAAATAAAACAATATATTTAAAATATATATTTAACAAAAGCTGTCCCCTTTGTATAGCCCTACGTCACTCCGGTTATGTCCCCGACATTACCCACCCGTCTTTTTCGTTTTTACGAATAATGTGCGATTCACATAGCACGTTACGGAGAAGAACGTCTACGTTCCGTCAACGTCTCCATCAATTCACACATGCAGTCAATGCTTCCACCAGCACCGTCACGTCAAATGCGAAACGAATGATTTATTTAATTTTATTCATGGTGTCGCCACCTACAACAATTTTAAATTGCAATTCAAATCAGCATGCCTAGAATCTGTTCTAAATTTTGAAAAATTCAATGAGAATCATTGAATTCAATTATTTAAATGCTTAAACCCCGTAGTCCGACCCTTATGCAATAATAATAATAATAAATAGAATAATTCTCTCAACTGATTCTGATTTTCACTCCGAAATTTGGAGCTAAGAGATATGTTGGCATAAAAAATACAGTAAGTTACTTATAAAGCGATATGCTGAGGCACCACTCAGTGTCGCATTGGAGTCGGTTTTGACCAGTAATTGGACATCTGCGACTGGTGGCGACTTTCAATGTGGGGCCATAATTTGGGCCCCGAACTCAATGTTTACAAAAATGTCCAACTAGAGGTAAAAATGTCTAATTAAACGTGTTGCATTACAGATCTGTTCAATTAGCTTAATGTCGATGTAGATGTAAATTACTGTATAACCAAATCAAAACAAAAGCCGAGACACAAAGCCCAGACAAAAACCAAACGAGCCGTCCGTCTCCGTCAATTATTCTTTTCTACAAACCCTGCCGGTCGTTTTCGTTGAACGTATGCTGACGGGTCGTTACGTTGCTGGTGTATGTGAATGTTTTCATGAGAATTTCATGGTAGAATCATTGACGTATCGTGACGTGACGGGACGTGAACGTGACGTGTATGTTGTATGTGAATCGCACTTAATACGTTCACACAAATTGTTCACGAAATTATTTTACAGAAAGAGAGTCCAAATACTTGCGACCGGCACCGCACCAGAGCTAGCGGCTCGACGAAAACAAAACAAACCAAACTTCACGATGCTCCGGTACACAATAATATTCGCGACGGACAAATGGACGAATAAACGGTTCGCACACGGTTTAAAGTGGTGAAAACTCACGTCCACGACCCGCGCGACGCCTCGTAAAGTTACCACGCACAATAGAACACAGAAAAACGGTGTGTAAACAGTGAATATTCGCAGCGGGAGAAAAAACAATGTCCGCTCGCTACCAATATCAGTGTTGACTGTGAAGCCAACATACATCGTCATTAGTGAAACATATATTTTAATTCATCAAAGTGCCTGCGCAAATGGAACGAAGATGAATCAAGTCGGTGCCCTCACATTATTGACCCTAGCGTTGGTCCCAAACCGTGATCCAAAGGTCTGGACTGGAGTCGTGACTTTATTTGCACCTTCTCTCGACTCATGACCAACCCCTGATGGTCGCGCTACTCTTTCATACTTTTCATCGAGCAGGTTATGTGGTTTGTATATCTTGTCGTTAAATCAAAAATCAAATTTAGATAAACAAAATCGGAAAATACTCCAATGTGCCTGTAAAAGATGTGTTGACTAGGTTAATACTGGATTATCAAGTTACCAAATCTATTTTTTGAAGTTATCGATCTTTGTGTGTTATTGTCTGTAATGCCCAATCTCCTTATACTCTCTTGAAGAATATAGATCCCCGTCTTCTTCTTGGATGGCACTAACGTTCTCAGTGGAACTGTGGCCTTCTCAACGTAGGTATTACTTGCGTCATTTTTAATAGTAGTACTTAGTCGAGATTTCTATGCTGGATAAAACGCCTTGAATGTATTGTGGAATGGCAAGTTCTAGAATACGCGTGACCACAATGCAAGCCGGAAGAAAATTCTTTGACGAAAAATCCCCCGACCCCCGAGAACACCCAGGAATGACAATGTGGGACGCTAACCACTCGACCACGGGAGCACCGATAGATCCTCGTGTTAAGCTCGAATCCTCCGCGAGTAATCGGTCTCCCATTTTACCAACCAAAGAATTAAGCAAAAATGTTAACACAATTCAAGCGAATTATAACTATTAATCAACCAATTACAGCAATAAGAATCGTTCCACAATTTATGGACTTACACCTGTGAACATACCGAGTGGCTACAACTCGTCCGCCAATCCCATCCATGTTACACTACACTTGAGCCCGGATTGTCGCTATAAGATAAGGTAAGTAAAAATTTATGGAAAGAATATTTCAAATTAGTCCTTTTTCTAAGTGATTAGTAATGTGAAAAAAATCATATTGCAATTAAAAAAAACCGGAAAAAACACTAAATGTGGTTGTTAGATGACGAATCAGACACTAGATAATAGATAGGCATTCGCCGAAGCTGTTAAGGGCGAGGCTGACTGATGAACTATTCCAGTAAATGGTTATTCTAATTGATGCGACGAATGAGTACAGATTTGCCATTTCATTCAACCTGACTTCAATCCACCAATACTACTCCACCCTGACACGAATCTCGTTGCCCGCGTACACAATCTTATTTCAACGTCCATATAAAGTGAAACGAAAATTTGATTTCTGATGCAAACAAGTAGTTTGACCATTAATGGACAGCTCCATTGTTAACCATTAGATGATTGTATTTATTTATTTATTTAGAATGATGTTACATCTCATGAAGAGATTTGATCTTATTCACACACGCCAATAAACCCGGTCCATAACTGCAGTTCTCCAACCTGCTCAACCATTTCGATTGATGGGCTCCTTCTCTTTTTTTCGCCTTTTGAAAGAAGTATTGGAAGCGTTTACAGGTTTTAATTATGGGGATTGGATACCGTGCTTAAATATGAAGTTGCTTCGTAAAAAAAAAATGTAGGACGAAAATCAGTTGCCGGAAAAGAAATGACCGTTCGCTCGCGTTTCAATATTGCATATACATCAATATTGAGAGATGGCAATTTCGATGTCGGTAAAATAAGCGCAACCCTTTTACTGCGGTAAAGCTGTCAAACTATATTTCTTTTGTTCTTCACTTGTATCGTTAACCTAATGGACACCTTACACGATCAAACTGATTGACAATAAGTGTTTTCAATATCGTGAAAGCTAGGCTTTTGTCATCCGATCTAACCTCAATCAATAGTTTGCCACCTCACACAGTCAATATCGCCCTCAACCCGAGGCAACGAAAGCATCCGCAATGACTAGTGGCGACATTCGAGTTTGGGATCCAAACTATTCTCCATCAGATTAGAAGGCTCAAAGATATTTTTCAATTGGTAAAATTTGAATGAAAATATCTTCTTAGTATTATTTAATTACTTGAAGCACGTAATTCTAACCCTAACTTAACCTATTTTCTGAATTTTCCGATATTCATACTAAAACTCATTATTACAATATAACGCCAATTTCAGACCCAATTTCTGTAAGGAATTTTCTCACAACTTGATGAAAAAATAATTTGCATTCCCATAGAATACTAATTTCATTCGGAAAAGTTAATTGTCATTCATAATTCACTCTTCACAATTCGTTTTTCTTTCTCAAAAACACATAATACTCGCTTCACAAATGCAGTCTGTTCCTTTCAGTTCCAGAGATGCCAGTTTTTTTAATTTGTGAAAATATATGCAAGTTATATTATCTGTAAGCAAATGTTTTTATTCCATAAATAAGACTAAGACTATGAACCCCGATCATTCGAGAGTGGGTGATCCGCCGTGCAGATTCAATCAATAGGCATTTCCGAAAAATGTTAGTGAGTGGTAGGACCATGATCTTTTGTTGTGGTTATGGCTTTTACATTGTTTAGCCACTGGTATACATATGGATAGTTTAATGATTTCTGTATTGATAAAACATAGTTTTTATGTTGAAACATCTTTTTTCGTGTTTTTATTTTTTTTTATCCTTCAATAGGTCATCCGCGATTTTCATTATTCGCAGTTTTTATGTTGAAACATCTTTTTTCGTGTTTTCATTTCTTTTTTGATCCTTTAATGGGTCATCCGCGATTTTCATTATTCGCGGTGAGTTTGCCCGACTATTCCGCGGATAATCGGGATTCTTCTGTAGATTGAATTAATACATGATGTTTTTCCACCTGTGATTTTCCCAGATCTTCTCATTCTCCAAATTTTATAGCGGAGTGTAAAGAAACACACAACTTAGACTAAATGGCTGCCACGCTCGCTAGCGTAAAGAATGGCCTAGTTCAACGTTAAAAAATTCCTAAGATGTTGTTAATTTTCATCCACTCTCCCACCATCACATTGTCAGTTTACTTTGAGGTTTTGATTTGTATCGTGAAATGTACCGTATTTTTCTATTAAAAGTATCAGTTTTCTCAACCCAAAAGCTTTCATTTATTTCATTTCAGAAGTTTATAAATTTTAATTGCAATCGCAAAAAAGAATAACAAAAATTAAATGTCCGGTTGCAAATCTGGCAACTCAGTCTGGAAGTTTGTGAGGTCAACATCATACATCCATATGAAATGTCACGATATTGATGCTCGAAAATTAGAAAATCCGGATTTCTGCGTCCTCGGCCATGTTAAGCTGTCATTATGTTCTCTAATGTCATCATATTGTCAATAATGACCGTGTAAGGTCCGCTTAACACTCCTTAACACTCGCACGTTGGTCTGTCAGACCGAGAAATCAATAATTCGTTCATTTCTCAGAAAATATCAACACTACGACTTTGCGATTCTCTCTAGCTCCGTTATTCGTCGTTCGTCATCGTTTAGCGTATCGCATGCGTTGGTACACAGGGGACGTGTGCCAATTTTTTAACACTTTTGGTCTGACACGCCGACGCGAGTATAGGAGTAACTTTTTTGGACAAATGACTTTTTTCATATTCTAGAATATTGTTGAATGAAATGTATAAATTAATGTTAGTGGCGTGGAATATTTATTAAGTATAATGCATAAGATCATCACCGGACTATTCTTATTTGATTTTAGTCCCTTTTGTAACTGGATTGAACGGATTCATATATTAAGTTTTCGTCGTTAGATTTATACGTTCAAAAGCAAAATATGAATATTTGACTTTCGTATAGCTATTCGGTAAATATAATGGTCATACATATATACACTTATGAAAGAATAGTTTAGAATTGTAAACAGTAAACTATGAACTAATCGGTGGCTTATGGTAATTTTTAACAGTTACAGTATCGGGGATATTTTTTTATAATATCTACATTCCCGATTATCCGCAATATCTACAAGAAAACAAGAAAAAGAAAAGGAAGTTCCTAGAAAACCTTTTATATATATTTTGCTCCATCTAAAAAAAGGCATTAATTATTAGTTTACCAAGAATACAGAGACAAATAATATTAGAAATATGCAAACTTTATATTCCAGAACCTTTATCATCTGGTAATTATCTAGAATACGTTATACATTTTTCTCTTTGATAACAAAAAAACAAAAAATACGCAACAACTGCATGAAATGGAAAACAATAAGTTTGCTTCGAGCATGCAGTTTTGCTATGTTCCGATTGTTACTCCAATGAAACCACAATCGATCAATACGTTTTTATGTAATTTTTGGCTCAGTTGCTTACTTTTAATTAATAACAGTGAAAACTTCGAATTTCGTTATTTGTGTTGGAGTATCAAAAATTACTCTGTTTTGATGAGGCTGGATTAGATGATCATTAAAATATAATAAAGACGAAGAAAACATATTTTTTGGAGTTTTTTCATTCAATCATACCCTTTTCTTAAAATAAATGCCAATAAAGCCTGAAAAATACACAATGACAACATTACAGAGAAGTTCAATTTTCGGTCTGTGATACCGTGCGCGAGTATACGTGTTATGATTTTGCACGCGAGTACAGGAGGGTTAAAGAAATAAAAACGTGCTTTTTCATTACTCGTAACATTGTAGATTTTACGATTCATTTTGTCCCCGAAAAACCCAAAGCCGATCAGGTTATGGGCCCAGTGGACACGGAAAATAATCGAGTAAAGTTTCGGTAACGCGGAAATAGTAAATCGTGAGAAATGGAGCAGGAGAACGAGCTACTTATAGCGAATTCGTTTTTGTTCGGTTTCAACCACAGTGCTGCACTAACTGCTGTCAAAACCTTTTTTTATTCACTCAGTTTCGCATTCAGTGTCGCACTAGTTCGCCCCGAAAGATGTTAGCATCGCACTGAGATGTTTCACGCAGCCTTAGGGCATCCATATACTGATACACAGCGATTGACAGCGTCAAACATGTCTGAGCCGCAAATGCAATTTGCGACCACTGTCACTCGCGAGAACTGCCAAACTCACAACCTGGTGTAAATCAAGGCGCTTAACATAATGCCAGGTGGATCAAAATGTGAAAACCACTATAGCCATGAATTTACAGGATGAGATATACACACTTCTAAAATAAAAAATTATAAATGAAAATATATTTTTCTGTATCGAATATGTATTCTATGCAATACAGTATTACGTTTTCTCGCATATTGTGAAATAATAATGAACTGAAATTGTGTCTGATGATGATTTTATATTATAATGGCGAGTTTTTGTAAATGTTGTATGTTGTGAAGTATACAGGCAAACCTGTTTTTGTGCGGTCCCTTTTCGTGTGGTTCCTCGTTTGTGTGACTTTTTATGCGATTATGTTATGACATCGGGTCTTGAACCACACGAACTAATAGCACAAATAATAAAATCGCACCTAAACAGTCACACAAAAAGCAACCGCACAAAAACAGGTTTACCTGTATAGCCAAATGGTTAAGAAAGCGTCGTGCTTAGTGATCCCCGACTTTTGAAATTAATTGTTCATCCACTAATCGAATACTTTTCAGCAGTTTGTTATTCGATACGATTAATCGCTCCAAATAATCGATTAATCGAATAATCGTTACACTGAGAGAAGTAATTAGTTAGACTAATATTTTTCATTTGTTAGAAAGCCATCTGGAATCAAAAAAGTGTTCATTCCGCCTGAAAATTGATTATTATCTTTTACGCTCCCCTAAACTCTTAAATGAAGCTCATTTCGCATCGACGGCATTGAGGTGGAGGAGTTTAGGAGAGCGTCAAAAATAATGATTGATTTTCGATTCGATTAATCGAATAATCGAACGATTATCGGGGATCACTAGTCGTGCTTTATGTAATCGAATAACTTAATAATCTCCATTCAAATTTTAAGATGGCAAAACTGCCTTCTTTCCAAAGGATACCGTTGCTACATCAACTGGCGATGTAGTTGTTACGACCCACCACAGGCGCTGTTCAAGACAAGGATAATACCGACGAGGCAACGAAGGAATAAATTATATATTTCTTTATATTGCACTGTAGTTTAAGCTAATTAGACTTAAGTGAATAATTATTTAGTTATAATATATTCAAATAGTTTTAAAATGTATTGCTTGATGGTGGCTCTTTATCCACTTGAGCCTAATTAAATCAATAAAGGAAAAAAACTGCCTTCTTAAAATTTTCGCGAATTTGCCGATTATTTCGAGTTAAATATGATTAGCGAATGGGCGCACCTTGTTCCATAGATCTGCCTTGAGCTCACCGAGCAGTTTGATATGTTTGGAAATGACAGCTAAATTCAGTCTTCAGAAAACAAACTCAGCGCTGCGCTTGAGTTTAATTTTCATCAGCGCGCGCTCAAAGAAAACTCGAATTCTATCTTGGTGCGAAGAGCACAAAATTCATAAGCACGACAGCGCAAAATGTACCCGGCGCAGAACTCCGATACTAAACATTTCTTCTCACTTGTGTGATGCGCGTCTCATTCTATACACACACACATACACATCAAATTCTAGCGCCCGCTTTGTCTTCGTTCGTTCTAAGCAAAGCATAAAAAACAACAGCGCGTCCCCATACGCACCGCCTCAACAGAGAAAGCAAAGCAGACAAACAAGATTCGAGCGCGTTTTAAAATTGGGCATATAACCGGTGTAAGGATACGGTGCAGAAAGGATGTTCGAACTTTAAAACGAATGGTGTTGAAACAAAACATTTCAACTTTGTTTCGGTGGGCGTTGATTCGTCCGGGCGCAGGTGTGCGCAAGAAGTGAGAGTTCAACTGGGTGCAAAACAAAAAGTTGCACATCAGCACCGCGTTGCTTTCCGAAGACTGGCTAAATTTGCAACACATCTTGACTCGCGGATCATATCGTCTTGGCCAGGGCCTGGTTTCACGGGTTGGCACTCGGGTTCACCAATACAACTATACTGAACTGTCAAGTTCCGAGTATTGTTTTGGAAAATCTAAAGACTATGAAGATGGAAAACCTGCTGCTTTCGCTTTTGTATTATTGGAATCGTAATCCAATTCGGATTCTGATTTTGAAGAGTATATTCGAGTAGACGGCATTAAGCTACGAGTGCTTTCATTGGGAGGCGCAAATGATGATGATGGATATTCAGGTGGAATAAACCTGCTTTCAAAATCAAAATTATGAATGAAAATTTACTTTAACGTATCGAATATTTATTTTATGTGATGAAATAAGAGGGTGCAACAGCCAATGGAAATCGCTGTGGTGAAAAGCGTAGAAATCGTTTTGGCTGAGTATTATGGAACAGTGATGGTGAATTCGGTTGTCAATAAAAACACGATCAAGTGCAAAATTAATTAATTAAGTAGAAAATGTGCTGTACATTCCGGAAGCGAGATGCAATTTATTCTCTGTGCAAAAAGTTGAAAGTGCGGAAATGACGGTTATTTTTGAGGATGTGAAAGTTAAAGCGCTTCGCGGATCGGAAGTGGTCGCGGTCGGTGAACGTTGTAATTTACTATATGTGCTGGAGTTCTACTCGGTCGGTAGTGCGAACAACGCGTGTTCGCTGTACTCATGTGGACAAATTCGAAAGAATGACGAGTTTTGGCACCGACGATTCGGCCATTTGAGCCATAAGAATTTGACAGTCACGCATGGTGAAATGGTAACCGGATTAGAAATACTGTCGCGCGGAAAAGGACATGATAACGTGCTGTGTGAATCATGTGTGAACGCAAAACAAACGCGGAAACCTTTCGACAAAAGCTTCATCGGTACACTGAGAGGAAAATTTAGTATATATGACGATTTTTTTCGTAAATGTTACCAATTCGTTAGTCATTTTCTACCCTACTAATCATTGGTACATCTTACAAAAGGAAATTTGTAGGCATTATTTTTGTAGGATGGTGGGCATGTTGGCCCACCATTGGAACAACATCAGTGAAAACGTTGTTTTTTATTTGTATGAGATAATGGTAAGGGATAATGACATTATGTTGTTGATAATTAATTCTTATTTATAAAGCTGTCTTCAATCATACATTATCTTTTACACAGTAATTTCCTACATCCTACATTCTACATCTAAACATTGCTCGTGCAAATAGACAGATTTAATCGCAGCCTCGTCCGAATCAATCTCATATGTTTTTTCAAACTCTCACTCATCAAGGTTTTGCTTCTTTTCCTGTTGCACATTTTCATCCTTTAGGACAGGAACAACTGATTAGTTGGCAGTTGATGGGACCAGATCGCAGTACATTTCATCCGCATTATTTGCTCTCCCGTTTCCTGATGTATGATTATGGTTAGTTATAAATATGGGCTTGTGATGAAACATATGTGATTACCTGAGATTTCTTTGTGTTGCACATGCTCAGTCTAATATACATTGAATTTTCCACCAGTCAACTGTGCAATTTTAATCCAAGGTTAGAAGCTGAAAATTAAAAGGGAAAGGGTTGTGTTGAAGTTTATTTTTATAAGATTCCGTCTATTAAGATTTCAATACAACGAATTGAACTTTTGTTTTCCCGCAGCGAAAACAAGTTCTCGATATCTTTGTGGTCGAGAATTTGTTTTCGCCGAAGAGAAACAAAAGTTACATATATTTGAATCTAATAAAAACCAAAAAAAAAACCTTACCTCCGAATAGCTTTGTTTCCTCAAGAGGAACGACGACTGCGAAGTACGCACATTACAGTTCCTAGAAATGAAAACAATCAAGGTTACACATGCTATGAAGTAAAATGTACGAATCTTTAGTAGGGATGTGTATTGCATAAGACATCCGTTTTACAAAGTTTTGGTAATATGTACAAAAAATGCGTACACTTTACCAATGTTTCAACTACTAAAGATTTGGTAGCTGCATTTACTAATGTTTTCCTCCAGTGTAGACGTTCGACGCGAGTGTTAGAGCTCATACATTCGGATGTGTGTGGGCCGATTACTCCGGTTAGCCATCAAAGAGCGAAATATTTCGTCAGTTCATTGACGATTGGAGTCGATTTGTGAAATTATATCCCATTTCCTCGAAAGACGAAGTACTCTTGTATTTCAAAGAATACGTAAAGGTGGCTGAAACACAGTTCAAGAGACGCGTATCGCGAGTTCGTTGTGACAATGGCGGTGAGTATCGCGGAATCGGTTTCGATAAGTTCTGTCGCGAAAACGGTATCCAAGTAGAATACACTGTGCCGTGGTTGTGTCCCATTCACCCGAATACCATTCACCCGAAACACGTTTACCCGAAACACATTTACCCGAATGTAATACATACCCGAAAGACATTCACTCGAATGTAAAAAAAAAGACGGGTGGGTAATGTCGGGGACATAACCGGAGTGACGTAGGACTATACAAAGGGGACAGCTTTTGTTAAATATATATTTTTAATATATTGTTTTATTTTCTTCTCCTACGTGAATACCTACCTATCTACCTGAAAAATGGATTAGTTTACTGTTTACTCTTTATGAATATGTTGATGGTTCTGAAAAGAACCTTTGGTGTTGTGTTTTTGTTATCACTCGATATTCCAATCTTGTTCGGTTAAACCTTCCTGTTTAGTTATTGCGTTTGCCACTCGCCACAGCTTTCACAGTTGGAAAATTTCTTCTCATCCAGCTTTGTGACATGTTGTACAGTAAATTACATTCAATGGCACGTCGCATTACCACCACTCAGTGCCGGATTGGAGGCGATTTTAACCTGTAATTGAACATTTGCGATGACAGTGGTACAGTGTCGACTTTCAATGTGGGGTCATAATTTGGATCTCTATGTTTACAAAAATGTGCAACTAAATAAGTCGCATTACATGTCCGTCCAATTAGCTAAATGTCGAACTAATTGTAAATTACTGTACTTTCAATCTGGAAACAATTTAAGAATTGGTGAAAATTGAATAATCAGGATAGTCCCCAACTATCAATAAGCTCAGAACAACTGCCAAATTCACATACTCACCAGATCCTGGCAAACAAATTATGAAAAAATCAATTTGTGTTTTATTAATATTTTGGATAATGTTTTAGAAAGCATTGAACTGTATTTCCTAAACTCTTTTTTGGAAGGTTTAATGGCCCTGAAAAGCGCCTTGTTTTATGGAATGGTTCCAATTTAGAAAACTTAGTACTCGTGGTTTTGAAAAAAACCATTCCGAACGCCCTCGATGCCGCCTTGTTCTGGATTTGCCACCAAAGCAGTTTGTATGAAGAACAAACTTTTTTCTTCTGCTACCTGATGCCGTTTTGCGATTGCGTTTGCCACTCGCCACTCGCTGCAACTGCCTGTTGTCTTGATGTCCACCGAACCGAATGTGTTCTGTTCTGAATGCGGGTTTTCTTATCGTCGCGAGCAGCTTTACCTGCTAACTCGATCACTTCGGGGGCCGAAACTATATAACGCCGGCTAGGTGGACTGGTACACAGGTACTAACGCACTCGACCTAGCAACCTTTTCCGGTGCAATTGGCAGATACACCTACAGGAAATTGCAGACCACCACGGTTCGAGCGGGATTTTGCCTTTCCCTTCTCTTTTCCTCCTTTGTTGAGTACACGATGCCGATGCCGTACAACCACACGGGTTTACGGTTTGAAAGAAAATAAGATATTTTTTTGGGGTCCGCGTGTTTTATACTCTAGCGGTACACACTCACAGGATAGAGACAAATCGGCAGACTCAGCCAAAGGGGCGGGTCCAACGAGACGAACGAATGAGCGTTAAAAGGGAGCGATGGCAAAAAAATACATTCATTACGATTTGTTCGCTCGTTGGATTCACATACAGACTAAAAAGGGTCCTTTTCAGGATCACAAAAAGTCTAAAGAGTTTATTGTTTTGTTATCACTCGATATCCCCATCTTGTTCGGCTAAACCTTCCTGTTTAGCGATTTGTTGTCACTCGCCACAGCTTTCACAGTTGGAAAATTTCTTCCCATCCAGCTTGTGACATATTTTACAGTAAATTACATTCAATGGCACGTCGCATTACCACCACTCAGTGCCGGATTGGAGGTAATTTTAACCTGTAATTGAACATTTGCGATGACAGTGGTACAGTGTCGACTTTCAATGTGGGGTCATAATTTGGATCTCTATGTTTACAAAAATGTCCAACTAAATAAGTCGCATTACATGTCCGTCCAATTAGCTAAATGTCGAACTAATTGTAAATTACTGTACTTTAAATCTGGAAACAATTTAAGAATTGGTGAAAATTGAATAATCAGGAAAGTCCCCAACTATCAATAAGCTCAGAACAACTGCCAAATTCACATACTCATCAGATCCTGGCAAACAAATTATGAAAACATCAATTTGTGTTTTATTATTATTTTGGATAATGTTTTAGAAAGCATTGAACTTTATTTCCTAAACTCTTTTTTGGAAGGTTTAATGGCCCTGAAAAGCGCCTTGTTTTATGGAATGGTTCCAATTTAGAAAACTTAGTACTCGTGGTTTTGAAAAAAACCATTCCGAACGCCCTCGATGCCGCCTTGTTCTGGATTTGCCACCAAAGCAGTTTGTATAAAGAACAAACTTTTTTCTTCTGCTACCTGATGCCGTTTTGCGATTGCGTTTGCCACTCGCCACTCGCTGCAACTGCCTGTTGTCTTGATGTCCACCGAACCGAATGTGTTCTGTTCTGAATGCGGGTTTTCTTATCGTCGCGAGCAGCTTTGCCAGCTAACTCGATCACTTCGGGGGCCGAAACTATATAACGCCGGCTAGGTGGACTGGTGCTCTGGTACTATCGCGCTCGGCCTAGCTACCCTTGCGGGGAACTCCAGATCAACACGGTTCGAGCGGGATTTTGCCTTTCCCTTCACTTTTCCTCCTTTACCATGTCCAGACATGGCTGCTTGGGTTGGTTTGTTGATGTGTTGTGATGCGAACCGATGTGGTGTACGGTTTGAATGAGAATGATCGTTACAGCAGCGGAGCGGGGATTTTTAAGCTGACTGGCTGGCTCGAGAATTACGCATGTGTGAGACTGCGACCAATGTTTCGTTCATTTTTTTCTTTTTCCTTTCCAATCGTGCTTCATTCTATTTCGCTGCTGCTCTGGTTGCCCGTTTTGGTCGGTACGATTTGAGGACCACAGAATGGACCAATCAAAAATGGGCACATAGTGCATTTGGACAATGCTTGATATTTCACAATTATTCAATTATTTATCTCAAGAAAAATGAAATTTTATTCATTATGATAGATGCGTAGATATATTTCCTATCAATTGATGCAAAAACCTTTGCGATCTATTGAGAAATGCTCGAGTTATAAGCGTTCCAAATCTTGCATTTTTTCCTACTTGTTCAGTGCCTAGATTTCCATTTCACCCCCTATATCTTCCGGTTAGACGTAGTCCTACGTCAAAACTCGAAGTAACATATACCCGAACGAACATTTATCCGATTGCGACAAATACCCGAATGCAACAAATACCCGAATGTAACAAATATCCTAATGTGACATTTACCCGAATGGAATGTTTACCCGAACGAGAAGGAAAGATTCCGACAAATCAGATTATGAGTTTTGTTGAAGCTCCTGTTGATAAAAAAGATTAAATCAAAACAACATGCAAAAGTAACAAAAATACGAAGTGAAATGAAAAATTGTAATGAGGAAATTTGAAAATGACATTGAAGACTTCGCGGTGTCATTTTTAAAAATTAGTGTAGACACAATTGACATGCCGTCTTCTTTCCTTTCCGTATTAATCTTGTTCTGGATTTACCACCAAAGCAGTTTGTATAAAGAACAAACTTTTTTCTTCTGCTACCTGATGCCGTTTTGCGATTGCGTTTGCCACTCGCCACTCGCTGCAACTGCCTGTTGTCTTGATGTCCACCGAACCGAATATGGTCTGTTCTGAATGCGGGTTTTCTTATCGTCGCGAGCAGCTTTGCCTGCTAACTCGATCACTTCGGGGGCCGAAACTATATAACGCCGGCTAGGTGGACTGGTACACAGGTACTAACGCACTCGACCTAGCAACCTTTTCCGGTGCAATTGGCGGATACACCTACGGGAAATTGCAGACCACCACGGTTCGAGCGGGATTTTGCCTTTCCCTTCTCTTTTCCTCCTTTGTTGAGTACACGATGCCGATGCCGTACAACCACACGGGTTTACGTTTTGAAAGAAAATAAGATATTTTTTTGGGGTCCGCGTGTTTTATACTCTAGCGGTACACACTCACAGGATAGAGACAAATCGGCAGACTCAGCCAAAGGGGCGGGTCCAACGAGACGAACGAATGAGCGTTAAAAGGGAGCGATGGCAAAAAAATACATTCATTACGATTTGTTCGCTCGTTGGATTCACATACAGACTAAAAAGGGTCCTTTTCAGGATCACAAAAAGTCTAAAGAGTTTATTGTTTTGTTATCACTCGATATCCCCATCTTGTTCGGCTAAACCTTCCTGTTTAGCGATTTGTTGTCACTCGCCACAGCTTTCACAGTTGGAAAATTTCTTCCCATCCAGCTTGTGACATATTTTACAGTAAATTACATTCAATGGCACGTCGCATTACCACCACTCAGTGCCGGATTGGAGGTAATTTTAACCTGTAATTGAACATTTGCGATGACAGTGGTACAGTGTCGACTTTCAATGTGGGGTCATAATTTGGATCTCTATGTTTACAAAAATGTCCAACTAAATAAGTCGCATTACATGTCCGTCCAATTAGCTAAATGTCCAACTAATTGTAAATTACTGTACTTTAAATCTGGAAACAATTTAAGAATTGGTGAAAATTGAATAATCAGGAAAGTCCCCAACTATCAATAAGCTCAGAACAACTGCCAAATTCACATACTCTTCAGATCCTGGCAAACAAATTATGAAAACATCAATTTGTGTTTTATTATTATTTTGGATAATGTTTTAGAAAGCATTGAACTTTATTTCCTAAACTCTTTTTTGGAAGGTTTAATGGCCCTGAAAAGCGCCTTGTTTTATGGAATGGTTCCAATTTAGAAAACTTAGTACTCGTGGTTTTGAAAAAAACCATTCCGAACGCCCTCGATGCCGCCTTGTTCTGGATTTGCCACCAAAGCAGTTTGTATAAAGAACAAACTTTTTTCTTCTGCTACCTGATGCCGTTTTGCGATTGCGTTTGCCACTCGCCACTCGCTGCAACTGCCTGTTGTCTTGATGTCCACCGAACCGAATGTGTTCTGTTCTGAATGCGGGTTTTCTTATCGTCGCGAGCAGCTTTGCCAGCTAACTCGATCACTTCGGGGGCCGAAACTATATAACGCCGGCTAGGTGGACTGGTGCTCTGGTACTATCGCGCTCGGCCTAGCTACCCTTGCGGGGAACTCCAGATCAACACGGTTCGAGCGGGATTTTGCCTTTCCCTTCACTTTTCCTCCTTTACCATGTCCAGACATGGCTGCTTGGGTTGGTTTGTTGATGTGTTGTGATGCGAACCGATGTGGTGTACGGTTTGAATGAGAATGATCGTTACAGCAGCGGAGCGGGGATTTTTAAGCTGACTGGCTGGCTCGAGAATTACGCATGTGTGAGACTGCGACCAATGTTTCGTTCATTTTTTTCTTTTTCCTTTCCAATCGTGCTTCATTCTATTTCGCTGCTGCTCTGGTTGCCCGTTTTGGTCGGTACGATTTGAGGACCACAGAATGGACCAATCAAAAATGGGCACATAGTGCATTTGGACAATGCTTGATATTTCACAATTATTCAATTATTTATCTCAAGAAAAATGAAATTTTATTCATTATGATAGATGCGTAGATATATTTCCTATCAATTGATGCAAAAACCTTTGCGATCTATTGAGAAATGCTCGAGTTATAAGCGTTCCAAATCTTGCATTTTTTCCTACTTGTTCAGTGCCTAGATTTCCATTTCACCCCCTATATCTTCCGGTTAGACGTAGTCCTACGTCAAAACTCGAAGTAACATATACCCGAACGAACATTTATCCGATTGCGACAAATACCCGAATGCAACAAATACCCGAATGTAACAAATATCCTAATGTGACATTTACCCGAATGGAATGTTTACCCGAACGAGAAGGAAAGATTCCGACAAATCAGATTATGAGTTTTGTTGAAGCTCCTGTTGATAAAAAAGATTAAATCAAAACAACATGCAAAAGTAACAAAAATACGAAGTGAAATGAAAAATTGTAATGAGGAAATTTGAAAATGACATTGAAGACTTCGCGGTGTCATTTTTAAAAATTAGTGTAGACACAATTGACATGCCGTCTTCTTTCCTTTCCGTATTAATCTTAAGGCCCTAAGATCATTCAAAAATGAGCATGGGTTATGGAATATTTCGAAAATTAAGCAGGTAATTTTAACCTTTTCACTACGAAAGGCGTATATATACGCTCTCGCCAGTCTTTCACTTCTTCACAATAGTATGTAGCAAACATAACATTCGTCGAGTGCAAAGAATTTGATGTAGTTTATGCGTTGACCCATGTTTTAAGATATATCATGACATAATTGATAAAATCGCTAAGTTGAGTTCAATGCTATGCCTAAAAAGCTATTTAAAATAATGGATAAGCTATTATTTTAATTTTTTTGGCAATTATTATTTTTAAATCCTAAGAATGGTATCAAAACTCCGGGTACTGCTTTACTCACTTGTCACCGGTCTGGCGCAACAACATAACGCTCCGTATCTGCTGATGAATTTTTCCAAGACTGGGCCACAGTGAAAAGGTTAACATGAAAAATATAAAGCATAAATGCCATGACTATATGAAAAGAATTGATAAAAAAAATGGTACTTAGACTCGCAGCACAATTTTTATCAGGTCTCGCATTCGGGTAGATGTTACACTCGGGTAAGTGTCGCATTCGGGTAATTGTTACATTCGGGTAGCCGTTGCATTCGGGTAACTGTTGCATTCGGGTAAATGTCGCGTTCGGGTGAGAGTCAATTCGGGTAGATGTTATATTCGGGTAGCGGTCGCATTCGGGTATTTGTTACATTCGGGTGAGCGGAATTCGGGTGAATGTCTTTCGGGTGAGTGGGTTTCGGGTAAATGTGACACAATTCTGTGCGTATGTATCGTACGTTGGTAGAAAAGGCTCAGTCGATGCTGATAGGATCTGGAATCAATAGGGAATTTCGGAGCGAAGCGATTCTTACGGCTGCGTATTTGACTAACGAAAGTCCAGCTAGTGCGATAGGAGAAAAGGCTCCAGCGGAGCTGTGGAACGGACGAAAACCAGATGTGTCCGGTTTGAAAGTGTTCGTGTGTCCAGCGTTCTGTCATATTCCTAAAGAACAGAGGAAAAAGCTAGATAAAAAGTTCTGGAAAGGAATGTTCGTAGGCTATGGCATTGGCGACTATCGTGTATATGATCTAAACAAGAAGAGGATTGTAGTGGTTCGTGATGTCGTGTTCGTGGAAAGAAATGCTTCTGTTGCAGCTGAGGAAACCAAGTACAGTGTGAAGCATGAAGCTATTAGAATAGCTGATCCGATAGAGAATAATGATGATTCGGAGTCGGAGAGCGAGGTGGATCCCAGCGAAGTATTTTCTACCTGTGATGAAGTCATGCATGAAGACAGCGCAAATGGTCAATCTAAAGATGAATAACCTGTTCCTGAGTAAAATCAGTCGGATATTAATGAATCTAGTGCGAATCGAATGCGAAAATCTCCAGTATGGCAGCAAGACTACGTCATGGATTTTGCTGGCTTCGGTTCAAGTGCTGTTGGTTTTGTGGAAGATCTGCCGACCACATTAGACAATGCACGAAAGCGTGAGAACTGGAGACACAGGGAGAAAGCAGTTAAAGATGAAATGGATTCGTTGATCCGCAATTGGACATGGACATTGACGAGACTTCCTGAGAACAGGTAGGCAGTATCATGCAAATGAGTATTCGAGCTTAAGCCGGAAGTAAATGGTGAGCGGCGCTACAAAGCGCGAGTGGTGGCTCGTGGATTCACTCAACGCCACGGATTTGACTTCTCTGAAACGTATGCGCCAGTAGCGCTGCTTGATACACTGCGAACGCTTTTGGCAGTGGCAAACCAGCAAAGAAGATTACTAGTCCATCAGCTAGATGTGAAAACTGCCTTCCTCAATGGTAGGTTAGATGAGGAGATTTCCGCGAATTTTTATCTCTGTTGAAGAGATTCAATCCTAGAAAACATAGGCGTCACGAGGCGCAATATTCGACATGGAGTTGATGATCTGGGGTACTGGGGATACTTCCGCGTTATCATAAAAAACGGCGGCGAAAAAAGGCACTCAGTACCCAGCATCTATCTCATCATATAACAGCGGCATCTCGTGTTCAATTTAACTAGCAACAAATAACAATATATAAAGGCGGGATTCCACCTATTCGATTTGATGCATGCTACAAGTCAATGCTTCTTGTTTATTGGAGTGTATCATTTTACAATATAACTGGTATTGTTGAGCGATGTTGCCCTTATCCAATGGCTTGCGGATCGGTGCGGCGTGTCTAGCACGACAATGTTGGGGCAACTACGTCATTTATCGACGATTATCATAATTCACCAGAATAATGGAGCAACTAAATTATTGATTATTGTTGTATCCGTAACCGTGACAGACTGGTAGTTCGGAGTGACTAAAAACAGGTCTATTTTGCTTGGTGGTTAACTAACAAACTATATTTTAATCAAATACATAAAACTCAAAGCCTTCTAAGTAAGCAAGGCCTGTTACATCTCCCCCTCTTAAAAGTAAGTAAGCCATCTTGGAAGTTTTGATTCACGAGAAGAACGTCGCAGGGTTATTTCTTCTTGATCGGATGGCTCAAGCGGTTTTGAAGCGTCGTTCTCAACTTCTTCAATAATCGGACCAGGATTCGGGCCAGATGTACCTTCTGTTGGATCCAGAACCGGTTGCATCGGAATAGGAACAGGGTCATCGGATGCAGAGGGTGCTGGGTTGACGGATGTAGAAGGTACTGCTGGATTAACTCGTGCAGGTATTATTGGAGGTTGAAACTCATCGAGTAGGATTTCCCGCAGCAACTACGTCTCTCCCTCAAAAGTGTCACAATTGTAGCGAGGGCGCATTTGGTTGATGTGCGACCTAACAAGCCTCGGTCGTCCTTTTGTGCCCAGAGCAACAATGTAATTTACGGAACCTTTCCGTTCGATGACTCGGCCAGGAACCCAGGACTTGGCATTTCTGCTATGCTGCTCATCGAAGACCAGGTCGTCACCTTCGAAATTGCGTTTGACAGCTCCATGTCGACGATTGAACTGCTCATCTTGTTTGTGGTTCCTTGCAGGAGCAGGTTCCTTGAGTAACGGAATCAGGTTTCCTTAACAGGTCCAACGTGTTGCGTACTGGTCTTCCTAGGAACGCTTCAGCTGGAGACGTCGATTCCGGAGTATTTGGGTTTGGAGTAGAGCGATACACCGAAAGAAATGTGTGCAAATGCTCCAGTGTATGTGAACTTTCTCCATAACTCAGCTTCTTGAGGCCACGCTTGAGGGAATCGACAAATCGCTCTGCTTGGCCGTTGGACTGCGGATGGTATGGAGCAGTACGGAGATGGTTGATACCATTTGCATGACAAAATTACTGGAACCGCTCGCTTGTGAATTGCGTTCCGTTGTCTGAAACCAATGATTCCGGGTTACCAAAACGAGAAAACATCTCACGAAGCATGTCCATAGTTGCAGTGGTGTTAATTGATTGACTGCGGAACATTTCGGGCCAATTGGAATAAGTATCCACGATGACGAAATAGTAGTATCCATCAATAGGGCCAGCGAAGTCAATATGAACACGTTGCCATGGCCGGGCTGAAATGGGCCACGACTCCAGGGTTGCTTTCGTTGGAGACTTCGCTGCTTCAGCACACGCTCTGCATTGACGAACAAACTGCGCCACATCATCGTCGACATTGGGCCAGTAGATGTAGCTGGGCGCCAGAGACTTCATCCGGTCCATTCCAGGGTGTCTCCGATGTAGTTGGCGAATGATTCGCTTGCGAAACCTAAATGGCACGACGATCCGATCGCCGATCATAACGTATTCGTCGACGACTTGAAGTCCATCTCGTCTGGCGAAGAACTTCTTGACATCAGGGTCGGCAATCTGCTTTGCATTTGCTGGCCAACCGTTATTGGTGAAACCAACCACTTGTTGCAGAACTGCATCCTTCTTCGTTTCAGCCAAGATCATTTGGTGAGTTACTGGAAGGTTGTTGACGACACCGAGAACTGCTTTCGCCTCAGATTCCACGTGAACGGAGGCAATCACGTAGTCTTCATCCGGTCGACGCTGTGATGACATCAGCCGGGACAGGAAGTCTGCATTGCCGAATTTGTCCGTAGGAACATGTTGAATGTTGAAATCGTACAGCAGAAGTGTCAGGGCCCAGCGCTGCAAGCGGTTTGCTGTGTAGACTGGAATACCTTTCTTTGAGCCGAAAACCTTTAGCAATGGTTGGTGATTGGTTTGCAGGAGAAAATGGCGTCCATATAGCATCTTGTGGAAGCGGGTAACAGCGAATAAAAGCCAATGCTTCCTTTTCCACTTGTCCGTAGTTCAACTCTGCAGGCATCAGTGAGCGAGAGGCATGAGCGATTGCCATTACCTCACCGGTTGGGAAACGATGCATGATGACAGCGCCAAGACCATACATTGATGCATCTGCTGCGACGATGATCTCTTTTGACGGGTCATAGTGGGTGAGCAGCTGATCTGACAGTAGAATCGATTTAAATTTCTCAAATGACTTCTGGCAGTCCTTGGTCCAGCACCAACGAATGTCTTTCTTGAGCTTTCCCTCAGTTGCTTCATCTGCTTGACGAATCGACCATAATAGCTGATAGCACCAAGGTAAGAACGGAGTTGCTTGACGTCCTTTGGAGGCTGCATCTTGGTAATAGCTTCAGTTTTCGAAGAGTCGGGTCGGATACCGTCTTTATCTACGATATGCCCTAGGAACTCGATCTGAGGTAGCGCAAAACGGCATTTTTCGAGGCGTAAGTGAAAACCATACTCACGCACACGTTCGAGAACATCGTAGAGGCTCCGATCGTGCTCCTGCCTGGTGCGACCAGCGATGAGGATGTCGTCCAAGTATGGCTTGACTCCAGGGATGCCGGCCACCGTGCTATCGATGATACGTTGGAATGCACCTGGTGCTGATTTAACTCCTGGAGGAAGTCGGTTGTATTGGAAGAGTCCACGATGTGTGTTAACGGTGAGCAGCTTGCGGGATTCTTCCTCAACCTCGACCTGCAGGTAGGCGTCTGACAAGTCGAGATGCGTGAAATAACGTGCACCAGCCAGTTCCGCAAAGATGTCGTCTGGGTGTGGCAGAGGATGCCGGTCACATTCCAGCGCGTTGTTCAGTCACGTAGAATAATCTCCACACACACGGACTGATACGTTTCCCGATTTGCGTACGACGACTTTTGGAGCTGCCCAGTCTGAGAATTGAACTTGAGAAATGATACCACATTTCTGGAGCCTTTCGAGTTCTGCGTCTACTTTAGGCAGTGCAGTGTATGCAACGGGTCGCTTCGGACAGTTGACAGGACGTAAGTCGGGCTTCAGGTACAGCTTCATTTGTGCTTTCGTGCACTTACCCAACGAGCTTTGGAAAACTTCCGGGATCTGATGCTTGAATTGATTGATGAATAGTTCTTGTGTCTGCTGGATGGCGTTGACGTTGACCAGGCTGCTAATTGGAACTGACCACAGATCAAACAGATCCATAGTCTCGATGCCCAGAACGTTGAGTTCATCGTTGTTCGAGATGAAGATGCGACCAGTTTTGGTGACGTCACCGATGACAATTTCGGTCTGGAACTAAGAAAGAAGATTTAGATTACCTCCAGAAGCAGTGATTGCAGACTCCATCGTCGGTTGAGTGGGTGGTTGTCCAATGTTGATCCATGTTTCGTTCGAAATAATGGTGATGTCGGACGCCGAGTCATGTTGAAGATTGACTGTTACACCGTTGAGCTCAACCGGAACGAACTTCCGCTTGCCTCCATGTTGTAAACCGTAAAAATGCTTCTCGTCTTATTCTCTTTGGACTTTGGTTGCTTTGATGGGCCAGGGTTGCTACTGGTACAACAGCCTTCCTTGTGTCTATGTTGCTTGCATTTTGAGCAAGTGTGCAAAGCGAACGGACACTCACGGACATAGTGCTGGTTTCCACATCTCCAACAGGGCGTTTTAGGAAGTTTTTGGTGCTTCTTCGTAGCAGGATTCTTCTGTTTACGAGTAACAATGTTGACGTTGCGTGCTTCTCTGCTTCTGTGTCCTGCTTGAGGTTGGCCACGCGATGGCATTCTTCCACAAGGTTTTCCAGAGTTACTTTTCCTGCATCTTCTGCTGCGTTTTCGTCGGCTTCCAGCTTCGAATTCAATCTGGCCCGGATGTCCGCATCCCATGGCGATTGGAGTCCACAGACAAAACGGAGGGCTTTGAATTGATCCGGTGTGAGCTTAGAGAGTTGAAAAGCTTCACAGTGTTTGTTCACCATGGCAGCATACGATGTAAAATCATCCGCATCGTTTTTCGAGTACTGCAGGCACCGGTAACGGCAATGGAAACTGATTTCTGGCGACCGAACAATTTTTTCAGTTGCTTCGCAATTAGATTGGTGAGCTGCAGAATTGCGTTCTTCAGATCCGCATCAGACATTTTCTTCGGATGGCTTGAAAGTTTCGAGATGCTTGAGAGACTTCGAGATTCTTCAAATTTTTCACTCGTCGCCAATTGTTGTATCCGTAGCCACGGTGACAGACTGGTAGTTCGGAGTGACTAAAAACAGGTCTATTTTGCTTGGTGGTTAACAAACAACCTATTTTTTTATCAAATACATAAAACTCATAGCCTTCTAAGTAAGCAAGGCCTGCTACAATTATAAAAACAATAACATTAAGACATATGTTGGAGCAGTGCGCGATCGCACATTACTGTGTAGTGGCTGAGGTGTGAGGATACCATCCGTACTCTTTTCCAATAAAAAAATGAGTGTACTCTTCTTTTTGAAAAATAAGCCCAAATGTACTCTTTTTGACCGCCAAGTTTCAAAACTAAAAAAAATTGTTATAAACGAATTGTTTTTGAATTGAACTGTACATATACATTTTGCAGTAGTACATTTCATTCCAAAACAAACATTCACTTGCCCTTCCCCCCGAACGTGTAATAAAAAACATTCTCGCACCCACAGTCTGACAGTTCATGATTGCGCTTCTTCGGAATGTTGTTTTAATGTTTATTGGTTTTTAGCTATCATTCGCCTGCCTGCTTTCTTTTTCGCTGAATACCGAAGTGAAATAATTGAAATTTATCCGAAACTAAACATATTCGTTGTGAAACCAAATTTCATTGCCTATTTTAGCTTCATCATGTCCCGCCGAAAGAATAAATTTTCTGATGCTCTGCAAAAGGAATTCCCGCAATTCAAACCAACTTCGGACGAATCTGATGTCTTTTGTGAGGTCTGCCAGAAGAAAATTTCCATCGCAAACAAAGGACGAACTGATCTAACTCAGCATTTAGCATCAGAAAAGCACCAGTTAAATATCAGAGCAGCAGGTTCGTCTCGAAAACTTTGGCAACTACTGGTGGTACAAAAGTCCCCGCTCGAGTTAAAAACATTGACTGCTGAAGCCACAATGGCATTCCATGCCGTTCAGTACAACTATAGCTACCTGAGCTGTGATTGCGGAAGTAAGCTGTTCAAGAAAGTGTTTCCTGATTCAGAGATTGCCGGCAAATTTGCATGTGTAAGAACTAAGACTGAGGCTATAATCAATGACGTTCTGGGACCACAATAAATCAAACTACGTTTGGAGGAGATGCGAAGACTGGCCGTTCCTTTCATCGGAGTAAGTACGGATGGAAGCAATGGATGGGGCGATCAAAATGTTCCCCGTCCTCGTTCAGTATTTTCATCGTGAAAAGGGGATCCAACATGTGCTGTTGTCGTTTAAGTCATTGGAAAACGAAACCTCGATCCGTATCTCCGAGCTATTAATAGAAAATCTGGTGAAACATGAACTGCTTCGAAAGTGTGTTGCATTTGGTGGTGATAGCTGTAATACTAATTTCGGTGGGGTTGGTCGCCGAGGAGAACATAATGTGTTTCACCATATGAAACAAGCCACTCAACGTGAACTTGTGGGGGTGGGTTGCCCTGCACATTTGCTGCATAACACCGCTCGTCATGGATTCGATCGTTTGGATGTGGATATTGAGGCTCTGGTTTTGAAAATTTATGGATATTTTTCCGTATATACAATTCATACGGAAGAGCTGAAGAAGTTCTGTTCATTTGTGGGCACCGAGTATAAAAAGGTGTTGAAGCATTCGAAAACACGATAGCTTTCCCTTATGCCCACCGTTGAGCGTATACTTCATTTGTACGTAGCTCTAAAAAGTTATTTCAAATCAATTGACAGTCCTCCGAAGCTCCTGGAGATTTTTTTTGAAGATGACATAAATGAAGCGTATCTATGGTTTGTTCATTCATTAATGTCAATGTTTTATAATAACATAAAGAATATTGAAGCGGCAGACAACAGCTTAATCGAAACGGTTTGTACAGTCGACAGCGTGCGCAAACAACTTTCGGATAGGTACACTCAGCAGTTCATTCCTCTTCAAGTAAAGAAAATTTTTCGAGACAGTCTTGATTCGAAGCGTTCAGATAGAATCAAAAAGTCGTTTATTGAGGTGTAGAAAAACTGTCTAGATTATTTAGACAAATGGACTGGTCACTTCGATGAAGTAAAAGTCTTTCGCTGGATGCTGTTAGATAAAGTACCTAAATGGGACATTGTTGAAGAAAGCTTGGAATACCTATATGAAAAAGGGATCGAAATTGATGAAAGTGCCTTGTTCGATCAGGTGTCGAATCTTTCTTCATTTTTTGAATCCAATGCTGAGGATGAGAAATTCAAAGATTTACATGTCGTTCATAAATGGACCACTTATTTTCAAACCATCGTTCCAAGTTCGAGCACAGAACTGTTAAAAACCGCTCAGTTCTTGTTTGCCATTCCTAGTCATAATGCCACAGTCGAGCGCTTATTCAGTTTTATGAATAGCTTCTGGTCTGATGATAGAAATCGTTTGCTCCCCAAATGTGTCGAAGCATTAATAATGGTAAAATTTATTTACCAAATTGACTGTGTCCATTTCTATGAAATGATTGAAACTGACTCGTTGTTGTTAGGTTGTGTGAGGAGTTCAAATAAGTATAAGCAGTAATGCTTTGTTTTTTTTTTCTTTAAGAAAAGAAAAAGGTGTTTAACTTGACAGAATAAAGATATATGTTGTATCCAAAAACTCGAGTTTTTTTGTTGAGAACAAAGTACTCTTTTGTACTCTATTTCAGAAATACAAGTATGTACTCTTTTGTGGTATGTAGCATATGGTAACCTTACTGAGGTGGAAACAAAATTTAACAAAAACGCGCATGTTACATATCCATTGTTGTTTACGTTTAACTTGTAGCATGTATCATGTTGAATACGTCGAATTCCGCCTTAAGATATAGATAAGAAGACACATTTTATTGCGTATAAAGGGTGTGTCACATCAAATTGCATCACGGAAAAAACGCTGTAGAAATTTTAGTTTTAGGAAATATATCTTCAGCTATCGCTTATAATCAGATAAGAGTGTATAGATCACGTTGGCCATGCTTCACTGTCAATTTTTCGTAAATTTGGAAAAATGTCGTCAAACGAAAAAGAGCGTCGTGAATTAATCTTGTGCACTCATTTCGAGAATCCGGAGTTGTCACATCGGGACATCGGTAAGATGTTGGGAATCGTCCAATCCACGGTCAGCAGAGTACTAAAACGATACTTCGAGAACCTAACCATCGACCGGAAGGTGAAGAACGGCAAAAATGGATGCTCCGTCAGTGAAAAAGATCACAAGCGCGTAGTTAAGCAGTTTAGACGTGATCCGAGAAGTTCGGTCCAGGATGTCGCCAATAAGCTGAATTTGTCAAGTTCATTCGTCCAGCGGACCAAGCAGCGGGAGGGCCTACGTACATACAAGGTTTTGAAGGCTCCTAATCGCGACGAAAGGCAAAACATGGTGGGGAAGACGCGAGCCCGGAAGCTGTACACCGAAATGCTGACGAAGCCGCATTGCCTGGTAATGGACGACGAAACCTACGTCAAAGCGGACTTTCGTCAGCTGCCGGGCATGTTGTTCTTCTCCGCAGAGGACAAATTCAGCGTTCCGGAGGAGATTCGCAAGCAGAAACTATCCAAGTTTGCCAAAAAGTACATGGTGTGGCAAGCGATCTGCTCTTGTGGAAAGCGGAGCGCCCCCTTCGTGATGACCGGCACGGTAAACGGGCAGGTTTACCTTAAGGAGTGCCTACAGAAGCGCTTACTTCCACTATTGAAGCAGCACGAGGGCCCGACCATCTTCTGGCCGGATCTCGCTTCGTGCCACTATTCAAAGGACGTGTTGGAGTGGTACGAAGCCAACGGGGTCACCTTCGTGTCAAAGGAAATGAACCCGCCCAACGCGCCGCAGCTTCGCCCAATAGAGAAATATTGGGCGATTATGAAGCAGGCCCTCCGGAAGAACCCAAAAGTTGTCAAATCGGAGGCGGACTTCAAGAGAAAATGGATTTCTGTTCAAAAAAAAACTACAACCTGACGTTGTACAGAACCTTATGGACGGGGTAAAGAGGAAGGTGCGAGCATACGGGCTTGGGCTCGAAGTATGAATAAAAAGAAAATGCCAAAAGTTGTTTAATAGTTTTTATTTTACTGTCTAAAATTTTCAAAAGGATCGGTCTACTGGGCGAATTTCTACAGCGTTTTTTCCGTGATGCAATTTGATGTGACACACCCTTTATACAAATCTCTAATACTTATGACAGACATACAGCTGTACTACCGTTGTACTTCGAAAATTGTATGTCTGTCACCATGTACAGCGCTAGAACTCGGTACAACTCGGTACAATCGCTGTACCTGTACCGACCTATTTTACCGCTGTACATGGCTACAGTTGTACTGTGCGCAGCGCCACAAATGGTTAGTGGTGGGTAGCATGAACAAACTGAATCAAAACACTTGGTAAATATTCTTTTCATTGACTTTCTCTTGAGTTAATAACTCAGATTGGAAACTTGTTTGTTGTGTTTGATAGTTTAGACACTAAATAAAAACCTTTTTCATTGAAATATGTGGTGAAAATTGGAAAAATTTCTGATTGTCAATTTGACATACGGTACAATGTACAACCAAAGTATGTCTGTCATGGTACGATAGTACCTGTACAACGCTGTACTCTTATACTTATGACAGACATACAACTGTACTAGCGTTGTACTTCGAAAATTGTATGTCTGTCATCATGTACAGCGCTAGAATCATGCAAGCAACTCGGTACAATCGCTGTACCTGTACCGACCTATTTTACCGCTGTACATGGCTACAGTTGTACTGTGCGCAGCGCCATAGACGTTTAGTGGTGAGTAGAATAAACAAACCGAATCAAAACACTTGGTAAACATTCTTTTCATTGACTTTCTCTTGAGTTAATAACTCAGATTGGAAATTTGTTTGTTGTGTTTGATAGTTTAGACACTAAATAAAAACCTTTTTCATTGAAATATGTGGTGAAAATTGGAAAAAATTTTGATTGTCAGTTTGACATACGGTACAATGTACAACCAAAGTATGTCTGTCATGGTACGCTAGTACCTGTACAACGCTGTACTCTTAAACCAGGGACAGACATACAGCTGTACTTGCGTTGTACGTGTACAGCGTTGTACAGGTACCATCGTACCATGACAGACATACTTTGGTTGTACATTGTACCGTATGTCAAACTGACAATCAGATATTTTTCCAATTTCCACCACATATTTCAATGAAAAAGGTTTTTATTTAGTGTCTAAACTATCAAACACAACAAATATGTTTCCAATCTGAGTTATTAACTCAAGAGAAAGTCAATGAAAAGATTGTATATCAAATGTTTTGATTCGTTTTGTTCATGCTACCCACCACTAATCGTCTATGGCGCTGCGCACAGTACAGGCTACAGTTGTACTATCAAACACAACAAACAAGTTTACAATCTGAGTTATTAACTCAAGAGAAAGTCAATGAAAAGAATATTTACCAAGTGTTTTGATTCAGTTAGTTCATGCTACCCACCACTAACCATTTGTGGCGCTGCGCACAGTACAACCAAGGCGCCTAGAAGTATATCCTAAGGTGGGCCAACTTGCTAAAACCACTCTTCAGCCATCTTGGAAGTCTACTGTGTTTTGTTTGTAAACAAAACACAATACGCTAGTGCCGAAGCTCACTCGTGATCAGTCTGTCTCTTTCACGCAACAAGCAAATAATTCCCCTTCTGCTTTCTTCCGTACTGTTTTCATATACCGCTCCCCTAACCAACTTAGTGACGAAATGGCCTCACCTAGTACCATAGACCCGTTTTGAGTACAACTGTAGCCATGTACAGCGGTAAAATAGGTCGGTACAGGTACAGCGATTGTACCGAGTTGCTTGCATGGTTCTAGCGCTGTACATGGTGACAGACATACAATTTTCGAAGTACAACGGTAGTACAGCTGTATGTCTGTCATAAGTATTATACTTATGACAGACATACAGCTGTACTTGCGTTGTACTTCGAAAATTGTATGTCTGTCACCATGTACAGCGCTAGAACCATGCAAGCAACTCGGTACAATCGCTGTACCTGTACCGACCTATTTTACCGCCGTACATGGCTACAGTTGTACTGTGCGCAACGCCATAGACGATTAGTGGTGGGTAGCATGAACAAAACGAATCAAAACATTTGGTATACAATCTTTTCATTGACTTTCTCTTGAGTTAATAACTCAGATTGGAAACATATTTGTTGTGTTCGATAGTTTAGACGCTAAATAAAAACCTTTTTCATTGAAATATTGGTGAAAATACAATGCAATAAATTCAAACTTCTGATTGTCAGTCTGACATGCGGTACAATGTACAACCAAAGTATGTGTGTCATGCTATCGTGGTACCTGTACAACGCTGTACACGTACAGCGCTAGTACAGTTGTATGTCTGTCCATGGTATTACAACGCATGTACAGCTGTATGTCTGTCCCTGGTATTACAGCGCAAGTACAGCTGTATGTCTGTCCCTGGTATAAGAAACGAAATTACAGCGCAGATTTTTTTCTCCTAGTTACCACCAGTCATTTAGCGTGATGATGGCTAGAATCGTTCAACATTTCGGTCACTGGATTCCAGCACACTGCGTAGCGATTATACTATTATCGCTGAAACATCAAATTTCGGTAACGCCAAATAGTAAATGGTTCGGCTGTGGAAAATTTCATTCTGCGTTGATCAAAAGCACACCAATTTTCGCAATTACGGGTAAGTGATTTTCACGGCATATCTTCAATGGTTTGTGGTATCTTCAATGTATGGTTTCTTCCAGCTTCTAGAGTATTTGCAAAATTAACCCTAATGTTCAAGGTGTTGCCACAACCGGAATATTTTGATTCCCCTATTTTGATATCCATCATTATCCATGGAGCTGCACTTGCAATTTTATTAATTTTAACCGGTGTAATATGGGCAGTTATAGCGTTCTGTGGAAATGTAATTCACAAACTTATACTGAGGTATGTATCTAAAGTGATTCCAAAATGCATTGTAACCTGTTTCTTTTTATTCATATTTAGGATCGTTTCGCTCCCGATCCCATCATTGTCATCAACTGTTGTATCTTGCATACAAAAAGTGCCAATTATCTTCGGGGTTATCAGCGTTCTGGTATCTATGGTATCGTGTGGTTGTGTTGCGCTGGTACTAGCAAATGTGATCTATTTCATTCTCGTAAGAACAATTTACCACTAATAACTCAATACAAATAGTTGACTGCTACTTCACCCCATCCCTCAAGCAATTTTCAATCTCGACAAGTAACACTTCTTTTAATGAATAAAAACTGGAGATTTCCTTTTGAGTCCTTTTTATACTTCTGGACCGGTCAAAACTGATCAGTTGATCGGGTACTCTTCTTCTTCTTCAATGATACTAACGATTCAAGAATAACCTCGTGGCATTATATATACAGGGCGTACAAGAGTTTTGACGTAGGACTACGTCTTTGATTTTTATATAGGGGGGTCACTCTACGAAAAATGTAACGTTTATTAAGAGTTGTCAAATGCATATTACGCAGAATCGTTCTTACAATATATGTTATAATATATACCATTAGACGGTAAATTTATCCAGCATTTTTTTCGCCTGAGACTTCAACAGTGAAAATAATACAACAAGTGAGCAATTTAACAAATAAGAGAGGTATGTTTTGCGAGCGGATGCGAAGGTAAATCATGTATCATGTATTCTTTCTTCCAACTTCGTTCCCATGAATGTTGTAGGTAACACAAAGTTGCGTGCAATAATTCGTTCTATCTCAGGGGTTTTCAGATTTTTTTATGGCAGAGCACTTTTTATAGCAAAAATATTTGACGGAGCACCTACATTTTTTAATCAATAAAACAAATCCTGTTTGCAATGACGTTACTAAACTGCGATTGCGCCTCGTAGATAAAGGTCATCTGACCCGGAGTCAACAAGGTAAATCACTTTATGCCCAGTGAAATCGAATTAAAGAATGTTTTTTTTTCGAGACGGATTTTCAAGTGGGAGCATTTGCTATAACTTCGCGGAGCACAAATTCCACGCGGAGCACCATTTGAAAACCCCTGTTCTATCTAATAAATTAGCAAGAAGTAATAGGATGCAAGATTTCATACATCACTCAAACTTCATTCAATATTTCATCAAAGCAACAAGGAAAGTGTCACCCATACAGTGATCTTTAATAAGTTAATAAGGAGGAGGCAGCGATTACCATGCGAAAACTTATTGAGATAGGCATTACATCGCATCACAAAATTAAAACGAGATGAAATATTAATAATATTCAATTCATAATCCTCAATGACTCAATTCCTTCTATGGTAGATTGAGCAGTGGAACCAATAAGACTTGATTGTGATAGTCTGCAATATTTCACCGAAAAATCTACTGCTCCCAATGCCTAATAATAAGAAAAAAACAATGGAAAGAGTACACAATACCATAGCTATCCATTAAACATAAAGCAACTTCATGATTTCATGTATATTTTACCTAAAAATATCACGAAATTGTGAGTATTATCAACTTGTTTTTTCGATTCTTCCCCATAAACTTCATATTCAATGTAATCAATGAAGATATATATTTTTTTGTTTACCGATTCACATATAGCTCATCTACCAATCCACCCTGTTATGTGTCCCACTGATATTCATTAATCATTTTCAGTTAGACAGTTGAATTTCCTGCCAGAAGCTTATAATCTTTCTCTGTTCGTTACAAACCGTTTGAAGGTTATGAGTACATACAACAAATGGCCCTTTTCAAGAATACTATTCAGAGCAGTGATTTTCAACCGGTGGGGAATTTGGTCATTAAAAGGAGGGAATTGGGCAACGGAATATTGCACATTTGTTCGCTTTGAAGATGATAATGATTAGCAAAAATTGCCACAAAAATTTTATTGGATACGCCAAAAATTTTGCGATCCTCGGAAAACATTTCCAAATCTGAAATGTAATGTTCAATTGAACAACTTCGCAATGTTTGAAATACTTTCGTCAGTGAATGATGATGGAACAGACGACGAAACAATACAGGAGACCATATAAAAGGAAATTGTACAGCATTTTCAAGACTTTTTACAACAAGTTAAACTTAAAACATGTTTTCCTTATATCAAAGAACATATTTAAACATGGATTGGAGTGCCTTCCGACTGGCAGTGACGAAAGTTTCGGATCAATTTCAGAACAAATTCATCGATCTACAAATGATCGGAAATGATATGAGGAAAAAGCGTTACGAATGTTGTTGTCCTTTCCGTAGAATTTATGTGAATCTGGGTTTTCTACAATACTGCTGATGGGAATAAAACACCGTAACATAGTGGATATTGAAGACATGGGGTGTGCTTTTCGACAACGTTTTCAAGAATTACGATTTTGGCGGAAATCGTTCAGGCGCAGGTGCCCTACTGATTTGCCCAGTTTTATATATGTACCTTTTTTGTAATCAGATACAAGTATAAAATTAGATTTGTTACGAATACATCTTGAAAACCGTTTGTATTCTTACATTACTTTACTGATATGCTACAGACTTTCTAACAAAATACTGATAGGGTTGAAGCACAGGGATTCATTTTCGTAAAGGGAGGAAATGAGCAAAAAAGGCTGAAAACCATTGATTTAGAGTTTCAAAAGAGTTCAAGAATGAAAACAAATTACACAATGAACAATGAAAAGAATTACTTTTAAAATAACCAAGTGTTCTGAATAATCACAGTCCTACGTCGAACTTCCGTCCGTACCCCTAGGCTCAGACCCTTCAATTTTTTTTACAAATTAAGGCGGCTTTTTATTGATTCTCTCGTTGAATTGAAGTCGATAGCTTCGATTTGGTCATTAACCCCTTCCCGTACAACATCGAGTCTCGTGTGTATTTGAATAATATAGGGCGCTAGAACGCTCAGCAGGCTATAACATAGGGCGCTAGAACGCTAGTGAAATCACTTGATGTGTGACGTATTAAATAATACGGGAAGGGGTTAAATACGCGAGCCATGCTTGCAACGGGCTCATGTTAAGCATAATTAGTGCGCGATGTTGGAAGACGAAGAAAATCATGATTGCGCAGATTTCTCCTTCTGGTATTGAAATTTATTTGTCGTAATAACTCTGGGCAATCGATATTCCCTTGTATGAGATCGAAACAAACAGAGCTTTCGCTGTATTTCGTCGCTCGCAGAACAGTTTTAATCCCAAAAACTTAAAGCGATCTTCGTAGCTTGGGATGTTCTGAGGATCATTCCAGGGTAGTCGACGTTGTTCGCGCCCGACTCGACCGCTCCGGAATGACGTCATCAGTGCAGACATTGAGCGTATGCGCGGGACAGTTTTTATTCAACACCGACGAGACACATTGCATCGCTAGTGCAACCCGTTCACATACGCCTAAAAAGAGGTGGCGGTCGAGAATTTAATGTTTTCTGTTTTCACACGCTATATGTGCAACATCGTTCGAATAAACCTAGTAGGAAGGAAGGAAGGTATTGTATTATAGAGGCTTTAAACTTTTTCAGTTCATTCGTCTCTAGCCTTGAGAAAGGCCCTTTGAAAACTCTACTCTACTCTACTCCAGCGCTACCACCTCCACCCTCTTGCCTTGAGAAAGGCACTCGATCACTCGCCGTCCAGCAACGATGTTGTCCAGTCGGCGTCCACACAAAGAATGATAAACCTAGTAGTAAAAAGTAACAAGTTTTTGACTTTGAGAAACCATTCGCACCATCGATATCTGGCTAGTAGACTACTGTGGAAACCATTGCCTGCGTTTCTCAAGGCAGAAGAAGAGTAATTTCCACACAGTTGAAAGTTCTTTCCACTTTGCAGTCCACTGCCTTGGCGCTGAGGAACGCGCCAACAGTCATAACAACATAGAAACATTTCACCCCCCCCCCCCCCCCTCTCCCCTTACAGAGTGAGGAGGAGTGTTTATTCACCATAAAAACGTTTCTTGCCTTATAAAACCTCCACATGCCAAATTTGACTCCATTTGCTCAATAAATTTTCGAGTTATGCCGGAAATTGTGTTTCATTTGTATGGCAACCCCTCCTTAGAGAGGGGGAGGAGTGTCTATTTACCATAGAAACATTTCGAGTCCCCTAAAACCTTCACATGCCAACTTTGGCACTATTTGCTTAATTAATTTTCGAGTTATGCAGAAATTTGTGTTTCATTTGTATGTGAACAATTACAGCGTCAATCACAGGATAAGGACCAATCTCAGGTAGAATAGGAGTATTTACAATTGCTTTTTGAAGTTCGAATACACTTTCAAAATGTGTTAAATAAATGAAAGTAAAAGATATTCTTTACCGCTTAAATTTTTATTGAGGCATATTAGCTGGGAGCACCCCTCCTTTGTATCCTTCCCGTAGAGATCCCGAAGTGCCGGGGCCATAACCACCTCAGAACCTCGGTCTTATAGTACACGGTGTTGATTTTCACGTTTTTTTTCGATAAACACCAGAGGGAGCTTCCCACGCCTGCCCCCCCAAACCATCACCGACGCGGCGCTCTGAAATCGCGGGATGTTTATGAGGGATGGGGGGATGCTGGCCAACGTCGGCGCCCACAGTCGATCATGTGGAACATTGTGCGTCTGTTGCAAGACAAAGAGTGACAGCTAGTCGACATCGTGCGCGTCGGTTAGCCTATATATTATGCTAAAGCTGACACCAACACCAAAACACAGAATGCACACAGTGCTCAACTACACAAAGATGAAAAGTTGTATTCGAAATTATTGAACACCTTGTATGTGACGCTAACCACTAGCTAGCCCGATAATTCCTGCCGTGTTCCGTGGATAACCCAACTGAAGAGACATTCGTCTACTCGGCAGGACCCTCGCGTTTTTCTATATTCTGATAATAAAAGCGTTCGAATTGTTGATTCTGAAGTAATAGGACCATGGTTCACGTTTTAAAATTTTCGCCATGCTATAAGAATTTGAAAGTAATGTTGTTTTTTTCGCAATATTGTATTTATAGCTCACTAAAATGTACGAAGAATATTTAGAACATTTCGTCTTCAAGACAGCTCAACGTATTGCTCAAAAAATCTTTGGTATACGCATTCAACCTAAACGGAAGAAACCGGTACCCGAGAACGACGACTCACACAAAAATGGTAAAATGAGTACAATATTTATATTCTTTTGCTTTAGTATAACGTTATCCGAAACAGATTCTGGGAATACAGACGATATAGCCGAAATTCCGGGAGAAGAAAATAAAAAACTACATGACGGGCTAGTCAACATTAATTTTCATTTACCCTTGTTTCTGCTCCTCGTTATAGCATCGTTATTAAATTTTCCAAGCTTCATAACTTGGGCGAAAACATACAGGTAGTAAAAAAAAAATTGTAGATATTTTCATACTAATCACAATTTAATGTTTTATGCTTTAGATATGTTCCTTCACTTGTGCCAGATGCTTCTCTAATTCCATCTATAATAATTGTTGGTTGTTTGTCCATCTTGTGGCAGATAGATGCACCCAGAACAATGTAAGTAATCAAATGATACACAATGCAAATTGATTAACTTAGTCGGTTATTTTCAGTTAACATCAGTGTAATTTTATTGTAATTCTAACTTTCAAAAACATGCAAAGTGATGCAATTGAATAACTATTCCAAAATTGAAATTCTGTCAAGTTATAAAAAACCAAATGTTTTCTTATCGTTTCAGACATGGTTATAACTTTTTAGCTGGAGTGCTATATACTGCAGCCATCGTGTGTATTTTATATTGTCAATCATCTATATACCGGCTAAATTTTGTTATCTCTGGAATTATCGCAATTGTAACTATACACCAGCTAATTGGAAGAACCAAAGATTATACTGTAAAAACTGAATGAATTGTAATACATTGTCGACTATTTCATCAAATTTGCCTCCTTGGCACAGTAAAACAATTAATTTGACATTTAACAATTAATAGAACAAACTATTTCTCGTAATAATTTCGACTTTCTTAATGCAATGGGAACTATTACCGCCATCAGCTCGTCGGCGAACGTTTCAATTTGCGGTTCAAAATTGCCTCGGCTCGAAAAACAGCCACGGTCCAAAAAAGAACCTCGGTTCATAAATAAACATGGTTCATGGAAGAACCCTGACGTAGTATTAAGACATATGTTGTGATAGATTTGATGGAGTTCTTCCAGCGAAAATCAAGCAATCGTATTTTTGACGTAGGACTACGTCTAACCGGAAGATATAGGGGGTGAAATGGAAATCTAGGCACTGAACAAGTAGGAAAAAATGCAAGATTTGGAACGCTTATAACTCGAGCATTTCTCAATAGATCGCAAAGGTTTTTGCATCAATTGATAGGAAATATATCTACGCATCTATCATAATGAATAAAATTTCATTTTTCTTGAGATAAATAATTGAATAATTGTGAAATATCAAGCATTGTCCAAATGCACTATGTGCCCATTTTTGATTGGTCCATTCTGTGCTCCTCAAATCGTACCGACCAAAACGGGCAACCAGAGCAGCAGCGAAATAGAATGAAGCACGATTGGAAAGGAAAAAGAAAAAAATGAACGAAACATTGGTCGCAGTCTCACACATGCGTAATTCTCGAGCCAGCCAGTCAGCTTAAAAATCCCCGCTCCGCTGCTGTAACGATCATTCTCATTCAAACCGTACACCACATCGGTTCGCATCACAACACATCAACAAACCAACCCAAGCAGCCATGTCTGGACATGGTAAAGGAGGAAAAGTGAAGGGAAAGGCAAAATCCCGCTCGAACCGTGTTGATCTGGAGTTCCCCGCAAGGGTAGCTAGGCCGAGCGCGATAGTACCAGAGCACCAGTCAACCTAGCCGGCGTTATATAGTTTCGGCCCCCGAAGTGATCGAGTTAGCTGGCAAAGCTGCTCGCGACGATAAGAAAACCCGCATTCAGAACAGAACACATTCGGTTCGGTGGACATCAAGACAACAGGCAGTTGCAGCGAGTGGCGAGTGGCAAACGCAATCGCAAAACGGCATCAGGTAGCAGAAGAAAAAAGTTTGTTCTTTATACAAACTGCTTTGGTGGCAAATCCAGAACAAGGCGGCATCGAGGGCGTTCGGAATGGTTTTTTTCAAAACCACGAGTACTAAGTTTTCTAAATTGGAACCATTCCATAAAACAAGGCGCTTTTCAGGGCCATTAAACCTTCCAAAAAAGAGTTTAGGAAATAAAGTTCAATGCTTTCTAAAACATTATCCAAAATAATAATAAAACACAAATTGATGTTTTCATAATTTGTTTGCCAGGATCTGATGAGTATGTGAATTTGGCAGTTGTTCTGAGCTTATTGATAGTTGGGGACTTTCCTGATTATTCAATTTTCACCAATTCTTAAATTGTTTCCAGATTTAAAGTACAGTAATTTACAATTAGTTCGACATTTAGCTAATTGGACGGACATGTAATGCGACTTATTTAGTTGGACATTTTTGTAAACATAGAGATCCAAATTATGACCCCACATTGAAAGTCGACACTGTACCACTGTCATCGCAAATGTTCAATTACAGGTTGAAATTACCTCCAATCCGGCACTGAGTGGTGGTAATGCGACGTGCCATTGAATGTAATTTACTGTAAAATATGTCACAAGCTGGATGGGAAGAAATTTTCCAACTGTGAAAGCTGTGGCGAGTGACAACAAATCGCTAAACAGGAAGGTTTAGCCGAACAAGATGGGGATATCGAGTGATAACAAAACAATAAACTCTTTAGACTTTTTCTGATCCTGAAAAGGACCCTTTTTAGTTTGTATGTGAATCCAACGAGCGAACAAATCGTAATGAATGTATTTCTTCTTCTTCTTCTTTTTGGCTTTAAGAGGGTTTAAACTTTTCAGTTCATTCGCCTCTAGCTCTGAGAAGAGCCATTGAGCACCAGTCTTGAGGAGGCTGGTGAAAAAGAAGAAAAAACCATATTCAGCGGACCTGTCTGCTCAGATGTAAAACCGGGCGAAGGCAGGAAAGGATCCTATGCCATATAAGATGTTTAATATGAGCTGTAACGTAATTGTATTGTTATTAATTAGTACCAAAGCGGCGACGAAGCATCGTAGAACCAAGCTCTAGAACAAAGGGAAAGGGAGGGAATGGGGTGGGGGGTGGGTGAAAAGGAAAGGAAAGGTAAGGAGAAGGGGTGGGATGGAGTGGGAAGGAATGATGTGATGTTGGGTGATTTATAAATGTAGTTAGTTTAATGGTGTTAGTAAAATGCTGGATAAGTATGAATTAGTGTGGTTAGAATTGAGTAAATAAAATAATAATATGTTTAAAAGGTATGCTGTTTGATTATATAGTACTGCTGCATATGCTGGAAAAAGTTAATTTGTGAGTTATATATGGAAGATGTTTGTGTTTATATATTTTGTGTGGCATATGAAACGCTAATGCGAATAGAGCTTAATAATGTTAGTACCATCATCCACCGTAGCAAGCGCAATTGTACAGAGCCGTCGTACCATCAATGCTCTGAAGCACACACGAGCCGAACATATCTTCGTTCCACAGTCTTTCGCTGAGCGCTTCGAGGTAAGTTGCACATTTGGCGATCCTGCCACTTTTTTTTAAAAAAAGAACCGAATGGAATCCTCCATGCGCAAGCTGATTTATTTTCTAATAAAAATGCCACGCTTATAGCAAGCGGATTGGGACAACCGCATCGCTCAATTATTCCGAAAGTGAAAAGCTGGAAGATGCGCTTTAATCGTTTCAAAACGACGCCTCTGTGAAAATGCAAAGCTGAAAATATTCTGCAATCGTTTAAAACGACGCCATTATGAAAATGCAAAAAAAAACTGAATCTGTTGCCAATAGCCAATATCGTTACAAAACGAATCCGTTGCTAAAATGAAAATCTGCTGCAATTGTTTCAAAACGATGCCATTGAAAAAATGCAAAACTGCAAGTTTGAGCGAACTGTTTCATACCGCTTTAATATCACTGCAATACGACAGCAAAAGTGGATTGTTTTTGCACTTTATAAAATAGCTAAATGCTATTCTTGAATTGCCTAGCAACAAAATGCCTTAATTATCGAAAGCTCCACATACAGCCTTTCTAAAGGAAAGCTGGTGCCCCAGTGTTTCACAACTAATACTGTCTGCTGCATATTGCAGGTCAAAATCAAGGGGTTGCTACGACGGCCGCCTTATAGCCCGCATAGAAAATCATGAACATAGAAATCATAACCAAAATGTGCTTCGTGACATCCTGCTGCAGTATTTTATTCGCAAATCGCAAAATAAAGCGTCCGGATGGGTATCCAAATATCCGAAAACTATACAACGTAATCATTGGCTACAGGCCATTGCAAATCCTGAGCATATTTGCATCAATATTGACTCCAAACAATAAACAATGTGCGAGTCCTAGCTTTATGCTGTCTACGCTCAAATTGTGTTGGTTGGGATAGTGTTGCCAAGGCCCTGGTCAAAATAATTAATTTCTACAACAGCATTTCCGAAAGACTCGGACCATAGCAAACGGCAGAAAGTTTGGTTGAAAGACCATGAAGATCGACGATGAAACGACGCGAAAGGCAAAGCCGGTTTTATAACAAAAACTAAAACTAAACTAAAAATCAATTGGACTAATCTAGAGGAAATTTCAGTCTACCAGCAACATAAAATCCATCATTTCTGAAAACATAAGTACGGCGAACGCGCTTCCAAGGTGCAACAATATTTTCCATCAGAATTTGCTGTGTTCCATCGTTCATTTATCCTTCATCCAGAACCCGCAAACAAACAAACATACTGCAGTCGAATAGAACAAATTATACAACGGGCCACAAAGCGCTTCGATGTGGAATCCTAAAGCGAAGGAAATATAATTAACAATATAATTAACGAAAAACTCAGGACCCTCATTGACCATCTTTGTGTTGTTACAGAATAGCTACGTCCACGCAACAATCATCAGCGATGGAGATCGATCCACGGTCGAAATAAGATCGATTCATCCATACAACTGCTCTGCTCTGCAAGACACATCGGGCTGCTGTTCTATAAATTACCCAACAATGATCATTCAACTGTCTCCGCTGTCCGGTGGTCCAACTGGATAATGGAAGAACAGATAGAATACTCTTACGCCTAAATGGCTACTGTGTGAATGTACCATATGTAATGGTATAGAAGGAATACTGGCGAATGGCAACTGTGTAATGTGCTAATTATAGATATATGATAACCATGTGACATGTACACGATTAAAAATTCGGCTCTGTTACAGCTTAAATGTTAGTGAGCCTTAAATAAATAAATGGGATAAAAAAAAAATTAACGAAAAAGTTTTTATTGCACTACCAATAATCCGTTGAAATTCCATCAATTTGGAAGTAGCAAAAGCCACCTACACTATCGAATCCGCAAATCCCTTAGATTTTCTCATCGATACTCGAGATGATGCCAATGTCATCGGCTGCAGCGATCGTATGCTCATGAAATGAAATTATTTCGTGAAGCTCTAGGTCACCACATTCCATGCTGCCCCAGAAGGTAATATATTGCTGTTAGGCCAGTCTACTGCATATCAGAACGCATATTATAACGGTGACGAAAGCTCCCCTCTTTGGATGAATTACATGTTTGCCAAAGGCAAGTCTTCTGATTATGCAGTTATCGTTCCGTGTCAATCACTCTATAGAGGATATTCCGTCATTGAAAAGCGGAAACTTGATTCTTCACAGAGCAATAAAATGAAAAATAACGCAGGTGGATAGAGTGTATCATTTGGAAAAAGCATCACGTGCCCGATGACCGAAAAATCAATCCGTAAATTTGTAGCATTCAAGGCAGTGGAAGACTCCAATCGTGGAAAAAGGCTATAGCGGTTTCCAGTACGTACGTTCGGTTGACCAGTGAATATTATGTATTATGGATCATCAATCTCTAATAAGCCTGAAACGAAACAATTGATTAGCGTGATTTATAGCATACATATTTTTGATTCGGTGCTCTCGTGGAAGAAATTCATTTGTTTATAATTTGCTGCATAACAAACCGGGACGTCACAGTGTTTGTTTCATTTCACTTCGTTCCTTGTTATTTACTCACAAAAGTCAAAAGAAAAAGCACAAACACCAAGTAATCAAGTAGAAGGTTAATCCATCCCCCAAAAACGCTCATCGGTCATTAAAAAAAATAAAAGCTACTTTTAGCTTAGTGCTACTTGAAGCTAATTTTCATCCATGAATGTAACATAGCAGGTCTTTGCAATATTCGCTAGAGCTTGGTGAGAGAAACTTTCTGGAGTCCCGTTCTAAATTGTATTCATCTTTAGATAATATTCTTATCGAATTGCAATAACTTTCAATTTTTATATTTTTTTTAACTCTTTCTTTTTTTTGGAGAGAGGGGAAGATGTGTGGCATATGAAACGCTAATGCGAATAGAGCTTAATAATGTTAGTACCATCATCCACCGTAGCAAGCGCAACTGTACAGAGCCGTCGTACCATCAATGCTCTGAAGCACACACGAGCCGAACATATCTTCGTTCCACAGTCTTTCGCTGAGCGCTTCGAGGTAAGTTGCACATATTTTTATTTGTTTTAATATTTTTGTATGTTATATGTTTATAGATGCATACACATACATACGCCATTTTTGTTAGATTTGTAATTTTGTACATAAACCTGTGCATGCATGCGCATGTACATGCATACATATATATACATTTTATTTACTTATATCTACATGTATATGCATACGCGGCGGTGAAGTGACTAACTGAAATAAGAGTGTATTTTAGATTTTACCAAAGAAGCCGGTTTCTTTCAGAAACGCAATCAAATTGGTTTCCTGTGTCTCGTCTCTACTGAGAATGTCTCGGAGACTCTGACCTATATTGTGTCGGACACGAGCATCTTTGGTGTGTTGGCATTCTAGTAGAAGATGCCTAACTGAAACTTGGGCTGAGTTACATGCGCAAAGTGGTCTTTCGGTTTTCTTCATTAGGTGTGAGTGTGTGAAAAAAGTGTGTCCAATTCGAAGACGGGTTAGCACCCGTCTTTCTTTGCTGTTGTTTTGATCAAACCAAGGAAGTGTGGTATTTTTGATTTGATGGAGATGGGTGGGAGGGCTATTTAGCCAGCCTATGTTCCAGCTTTCGCGAATTTGCTGTTTGACCCAGCGAACTATATCAGTTCGAGGACAGGGTATAACTGGTGGTTCCATTTTGCTACCCTTACCGGCCAGTTTGTCTGCGGCTGTGTTTCCGAGGATTCCGGAATGACCAGGAACCCAACAGTAGGAGATGTTTTTTTCTGAAGCAGCCTCTTCTGTCTGTATTATCCATGGGTGTTTACTGTTTCCACTGAGCAGGTCTTGAAGACAGCTGGCTGAATCGGAGAAAATTACCGTAGGAAGGTGATCATGGGTACACTCTTGTGTAGCTATTAATAGAGCAAAAGCTTCCGCACTGAAGATGGAGCATTGCGGTGGAAGAGAAAAGCTACCGGTGTATCTGTTCTCGAAAATTCCACACCCAACTCCATCGGAGTTAACAGAACCGTCTGTGTAGACCTGGTGTTTGTTTTTTTTTTTTTTTTTTTTTAACTGTATTATAGTGACTTTCAACTCATTTGGCTGGTTCGTCACTTTTACTTCCATTTTTGGAAGAATGTCGGGAGTGAGAATTGAACTCGTGACCTTTAGCGTGAGAGGCATGGATGTTACCACTACGCCAGATCGCCTCCACCTGGTGTTTGTTTTGAAAGTGAGTAGCCGTGAGATGGTTGAAGCAGGCTTTAATTTTTGGTGGAGGGTCGCCTGCACGGACAGTCTTGAGAAGATCAAGATTCACGTTCGGCGGTATGACGTTCCATTTTCTTCCCGTGGCAGTTGAAAGTGCGCATATATCGGGAAGTTCCTGATTTGTGAGGTCTTTGAACCAGTTTTTAGCTCGAATTACTAATGGTACATGGGGGTCATTGTCAGGAAGTGAAAGTTGTCGGATGGCTTTACCTGTGATAATTCTTGTCACAAGGTATTTGAAAGGTAGATGGCCACTTTCCGCCATGACGGCAGAAGTGGGACTCGTGATGAAGGCTCCTGTTGCTAGCTTTATTGCTTTGGTGTAGATGGGTTCAATGGCGTTGAGTACTCTGTCCCCACCACGGCTGAAGATGCCTACTCCGTAGAGAATTTGGGGGATCAACCAGACATTGATCATTTTCAGCAATGTTTCTCTGTGTCCAGAGGATAAACTTCCTGTAATAGACTTCAGGATATTCATTTTACCGTTCGCTGTTTTTTTGACTAATTGAACATGATGTAAAAAGTTAAGCCTGGTATCGAAGGTTACGCCCAGTATTCTTAGTGTTCTCTTCTGAGGGATTTCGGTTTGATTAAGCTTTAGGGCGGATTTCTTTTTGAGTGTTTTGCCAATGTGAATGAATCGGGATTTTTCTGGCGAAAATTGGAATCCTATGTTTTGGGCCCAGTTTTGTATGGAATCAATTGTACTTTGAAGTCTCTTTCTCTGTGCTAGCCCAAAGCCACTGACAGAAACAAGAGTGATATCATCAGCATAAACAAAAATGTTTATACTGTCGGGAATTAATTCAAAAATAGGTTGCATGGCAACATTGAACAGTGTTGGTGAAAGGACTGAACCTTGGGGAAACCCGTTTTCAAAAATTTTCAATGAAGACATGTGATTGTTGATGATTGTTTTAAAGGTTCTGTTTTCCAGAAACCCTTTGATGAAGAAGCCTAATCTACCACGAACCCCCCAGTTGAAAAGATTTTTCAGAACTGGGTACCTCCATGCTCGATCGAAGGCCTTGCTAAGATCGAGTGATACAACATCTGCGTGCAGATTACTTTCAGCGGCGTCGTCTAGGACTTTTTCGAGAGCTACGAGGCAGTCTTCTGTACTTTTACCCGCGCGGAAGGCAAATTGTCTAGGGTCGAGCAGCTTGTTTGACTCTAAAAAGGTCGTTAAGCGCCGGTTGATAATTTTTTCCATGATTTTACCGACGCAACTCAGAAGAGTGATGGGACGGAAGTTGTCCAGCAGGTGATTATTCTTGTCTGGTTTAGGCAGAGAGACCATTAGGCCCTCTTTCCAGCAATTTGGGAAAATTCCACTGTTCCATACATTGTTGTAAAGTTTTAAAAGAACTTTTTTCCCAAGATAGGGTAGGTTTTTCAGCATTGGGTAGCTGATGTCATCTGGTCCAGTGGAACCGCGTGTTGCTTTGTTTAAAGCCCATTCTAGTTCTTTGAATGAAAGATTTCTATTGAAGTCAAAATCTGCATCGGTGTCAAAATCAATGGGGATTTTTTCGCATTCTGCCTTGCGAGTTTGGAAGGTAGTATCGAAGCTTTGGGTAGCTGAGGTGGAGGCAAAGAAATCTCCGAAGGCCTCTGCTATCGTTTTGCGATCATTTGTGTACTGACCGTTGATTAGAAGGTTGTATTCATTGTTCCTTTTTTTCCCATGAAGCCTGCCAATTTTGCTCCATAATTCCTTTGACGACGTGTTGGGATTAATATCGTTGACAAATTTAATCCAGCTGTTATGCTTGGCTGTTTTAATAATAGCTCTAGCATTTTTGCGAGCCCTTTGGAATTCCTCTAGCAGAGTGTGCTTAGATGGGTTATCCGGATGGGCCTTTCTTAGCTTGCGTAAGGCTTTTCTCCTGTCTTTGATAGCTTTATTTACTTCAGGTGTCCACCATGGGACGCATTTTCTACCAGGATTTCCGCTGGTTCTAGGAATGTGCCGAATTGCAACCTCAAGGACGGCTTGGGAAAAGTCCTCGGGTGTCCAATCTTGTTTGGCTGAGAGGCAGCTTTCAATGTCACATTGATAGCCAGCCCAGTTTGCATATTCAAATTTCCATCTAGGCCTTGTTGAAACTTCTGGAGAAGGTTGGCCAAGGGAAATACATATTGGGAGATGATCGCTGTTGCAGCAATCATCGTGGGTGTTCCATGAAAGCTTTGAACAAAGTTGAGGGGATACGATGGTGAGATCTATGGCCGAAGAAGAGCCAGAAGCAGAATTGATTCTGGTGTGTTGGCCGTTGTTCAGAAGAGTGAGAGTATTATCGGAGAGAAAATCCTCTAAAATGGAACCTCTTCGATTGAGGTATGAACATCCCCAGGCGTATGAGTGAGCATTGAAATCACCCATAAGGAGAACTGGGGAGGGAAGTTGGTTAAGAAGATGGTCCAGTTTATTCCGTAGAAGAGCCGGGTCGGACGTAGGAGAAATGTATATGCTGGCTACTGTGATTGGAAAAGGAAGGTTTATTCGTATTGCAACTGCTTGTAGAGCGGTGTTAACGGGGAGAAAATTGTGGGGGATGCCGATTTTTATTGAAGTTGCAACCCCGTTGAATGAAGGGTTGGGTCCTTCTTTGAAATAAGTGGTGTATCCTTTGATAGAATCTTTGTGAAAATTTCTTTGCGTCATAGTCTCTTGAAGAGCTATGATTGTGGGATTATATTTATGAATTAATGTTTGTAATTCCGGAAAATTTCTTTGGAGACTTCGAATGTTCCATTGAATAGCTAGTTTGCTCGTTGGAGTGAATGTATTGACGAGTAAGGTGGATCTTATTTCCCCTTTGAAGGGGTGCTGTTCTTTCCGGATTTCTTGTCATTTTTGTTTGGGGTGGAGGAAGTTAGTGTTTTTGTCGTTTTCTTGTTGTGGTTTTGTGTGTTGTTGTTTTGTGTATTGTTATTGTGTGTGTTGTTGTTTTGTGTGTTTTGGTTTTGTGTGTTGTTTTTTTGTGGTGTGGTTTCCGTTGATTCCTGATTGTTTCGTGTCTTCTTTCTTTGTTTCTCTTTATTTTTTCGAAGTTCATCTTCCGAGGTTTTTAGCTCCTCTGAAGATGTGTCTTTGGAAGATATCTTCCTTTTGGTTTTCCTTGGAGCCTCAGAGATTGCCATAGAAACATCGGAATCATATTCTGATTCGGTGGTCGAGGTATCGGTTTCCGTGATGGTGGTGTCTATTGAAGATGGAGTGCTTTCGCGACTCGCGTCGGAATTTGTCATGGCGGAGGTGCATTGACATTTGCATTTACTGCAGCTAGCAGTGGGTGTTTCAGTTTGAAGGGTGTTCAGCCTGTTTTGCAGGACACTAGAATAAGTTGGTCCATTGTTTTGAATATTGAATAGATCTTTGGCTTCTTTATAAGAGATGCCTTGATCTATTCTAATTTTTGTAATGTTGTTTTCTTTGAGCCATACAGGGCATTTCCTGCTAGAAGAGGAATGGTTCCCTTGGCAGTTAATACAATATGCGATATCATTGCACGTCTTAATTTCTGTTTCCGATTCGTGTTCTTTACCGCAGTTTCGACAAAGTGGGTTTTCACGCTGGCATCGTTTTGATGTGTGTCCAAAACGGAAACATTTAAAACACTGCATCGGGTTCGGGTAAAAATTCCTAGTCCCGATGCGAAGATATCCGAAGGAAATTGTTTCTGGGATTACTGTGCCACGAATGGTCAAAATCAGTGTGGCTGTAGGTATGATTACGTCGTTCTCTTTCCTAGTGATCCGCTTGACTTCGATCACTTTTTGGTCGGCAAGTTCGGTAAGAATTTCGGTTTCCTTTAAATTGATTACTTCTCTGCAGGTGACAACGCATTTGCGTTGATTTAGTGTTGGGTGATAGATTACCTCGACAGGTGTCTTATCAATTAATTGGGTAATAAGAAGTAGCTTACCTATAGTGTCTTCATCTCTGGATGTTAAGACATATTGCATCCTCTTCTTGTCATCTCGTGAAGGCCTCGCGCTATCGAAATCTTTAACGGCATTGGTGATTGTTTTCCTAACAATGAACGGGTTGGTTGGTAGCACGTTCTCTCCGGTAGCACGTAGGAGCAAAATTTGCAGGTTCCCGTTATTAGGATCGGCCCACTTTGGAGCGGTGCGTTGGGTCGGTTTCCCTTGATAAAAATTTGTAGCTCGGCCTCCTGGAGGCCCAGAGCTACTGGATGCCATGGTGTTGCCTGGCTACACCGTGGGTATAGCCGGCAGAATGGTTCTAGTAAGCACAAGAATTGGTAAGCACTATTCGGATATGTGCCCGAAAAATATTTTTAACAACACTGGTTCGGGGGATAAACACTCCGAAGAACGCAAAAAAACCACTATAAAGCGCAGTAAAAACAAGAGAAATACACTATGGAATTTATGTTGTTTACAACTTTTGGTCCTGAAGGGCTAAATCACTTCACCGTGCGTATTTGCGAGCATATATTTCCACTAATTGTATGGTAACAAATTTATTTATTCACTGAAACAAGCGCGAAAGAGAACAGCGTCAGTGACGCCACAAAAGCGCGCGCTTCTCCGGCTGGCCGGTAAGCGCACACTCTCCACGGTCGGAAACGAGCTGATGCCCCTTCTTATTCGCCTTCTGCTATCACGCCAAATGAATCCGCTTCAAAATCGCCAACGGGAGACGTCCCAGTCTGCTGTCCAAAACGCCAAAACGCCGAGCTGAAAAAGACGACCTTCTCGGTCGGAGGTAAAAATCAGTATGAATGAATGTATTTTTTTGCCATCGCTCCCTTTTAACGCTCATTCGTTCGTCTCGTTGGACCCGCCCCTTTGGCTGAGTCTGCCGATTTGTCTCTATCCTGTGAGTGTGTACCGCTAGAGTATAAAACACAGGGAACCCAAAAAAATATCTTATTTTCTTTCAAACCGTAAACCCGTGTGGTTGTACGGCATCGGCATCGTGTACTCAACAAAGGAGGAAAAGAGAAGGGAAAGGCAAAATCCCGCTCGAACCGTGGTGGTCTGCAATTTCCTGTAGGTGTATCCGCCAATTGCACCGGAAAAGGTTGCTAGGTCGAGTGCGTTAGTACCTGTGTACCAGTCCACCTAGCCGGCGTTATATAGTTTCGGCCCCCGAAGTGATCGAGTTAGCAGGTAAAGCTGCTCGCGACGATAAGAAAACCCGCATTCAGAACAGAACACATTCGGTTCGGTGGACATCAAGACAACAGGCAGTTGCAGCGAGTGGCGAGTGGCAAACGCAATCGCAAAACGGCATCAGGTAGCAGAAGAAAAAAGTTTGTTCTTCATACAAACTGCTTTGGTGGCAAATCCAGAACAAGGCGGCATCGAGGGCGTTCGGAATGGTTTTTTTCAAAACCACGAGTACTAAGTTTTCTAAATTGGAACCATTCCATAAAACAAGGCGCTTTTCAGGGCCATTAAACCTTCCAAAAAAGAGTTTAGGAAATACAGTTCAATGCTTTCTAAAACATTATCCAAAATATTAATAAAACACAAATTGATTTTTTCATAATTTGTTTGCCAGGATCTGGTGAGTATGTGAATTAGGCAGTTGTTCTGAGCTTATTGATAGTTGGGGACTATCCTGATTATTCAATTTTCACCAATTCTTAAATTGTTTCCAGATTGAAAGTACAGTAATTTACAATTAGTTCGACTTTAGCTAATTGGACGGACATGTAATGCGACTTATTTAGTTGCACATTTTTGTAAACATAGAGATCCAAATTATGACCCCACATTGAAAGTCGACACTGTACCACTGTCATCGCAAATGTTCAATTACAGGTTAAAATCGCCTCCAATCCGGCACTGAGTGGTGGTAATGCGACGTGCCATTGAATGTAATTTACTGTACAACATGTCACAAAGCTGGATGAGAAGAAATTTTCCAACTGTGAAAGCTGTGGCGAGTGGCAAACGCAATAACTAAACAGGAAGGTTTAACCGAACAAGATTGGAATATCGAGTGATAACAAAAACACAACACCAAAGGTTCTTTTCAGAACCATCAACATATTCATAAAGAGTAAACAGTAAACTAATCCATTTTTCAGGTAGATAGGTAGGTATTCACGTAGGAGAAGAAAATAAAACAATATATTAAAAATATATATTTAACAAAAGCTGTCCCCTTTGTATAGTCCTACGTCACTCCGGTTATGTCCCCGACATTACCCACCCGTCTTTTTTGTTGTGATCAGCTTAAAGCTGTAAATTATATTTATTGTAACATTATAAATTCATTTTAAAACTCATATTGCAGTCTCCTTTCAGTTCTCAGAATTTTAATTTAATTTTAATCAATTCACTTATTTATTTCGCACTTCAATCCAATAGTTTTTGTTATATTTGTTTACGATTTTCCCTATTCATTTGTTCACATATATAGTTCTTAAATCACCCGTCACAGGTGGCAGATCACGTTAGCTACTGTTACTGATTCTAAACGAGGGGCTTTTGCGGCGAACAGTGCCGATAGTGAGGCACGTGAATAGACACACCCATCGTTTAACTACACATATCACCAAATACGGACCAAAGATGTCTAGATCCACGTCAGTGAACGCCCGCACATACGGTTCTAATCGTGCCGCAGGTAGCGGTCCCATTTCAGGGGCGATCGGCTTTGTCTTGTACACCCGGCACCACATTCACTGCTTTTTAATAAGGCGTACTTCCACTCGCAGCCATGGGACATGAAATTTCTGATGCACCTCATTCACTATGGTCTCATCGTTTGCATGTCCGTACTTCCTGTGATAAAAATCCAGCAGCAGCTCCGTAATTTTGTGGTTTCTAAGCAGAATAATAGGGAACTTCGAGTCGTAAGCCATAACTTGCGCATCCGGAGCTCTATTGCCTACACTCAACACCCCGTATTCGTCCGCGAATGGCGACTGCTTTAGTAGACTGCTAGATGCTCCAATTTGTTTCTGGCCCCACCACTCCGTTCTAAATTCTCCTTTAGGATCGCAACTTCATCCGGAAACGCTTCAGATTGCGCGATCAACCACAAAAGCTTTGCGAATTCCCGTGCTAGTTATCCCAACAGTACCCTTTGATTCATTATCCTTCGACGTTCGCAGGTTATCCACAAAGTGATGAACATATGTTACCGAGCGCAACATTTTTGACGTAGAACTACGTCTTTCATTAAGGGTGTCAAATCAGAAAACAGGTCACGTTTTTATGAAATAAAGTTAACGTTAATAACTATTTTTGCCGCGAACGGATTTTGGCGATTGACATACTAAACGAATCGGAAATTCCCTAAGATTTGTTTAATATGCTATACATTCGAATCCCCTGGTTTGTAAATGGTTAAAATTCATGAAAACTTTAAGTGATTCCATTTTCCCATATATTTGTTCTGTCCATTTGTGTGCTTTCCCGAACAGAGCTGTTAATAACGAGCAACGAAGGGGAAATCGTAGGATTTAAAGTCTCTGTGAACAAAGGAAAAGAAGAAGAATGAAGGGGAATACTTGCCTAGAGTATAAACAGTGGATCTCGCTGAGGCAAACTTTCATTCGGCATCGGAGCAATCCAGATCACCTTGCTTTCGCTGCGCTTCGATCTAAGATTGAACCCCACCAGTGGTAATCCAACTTGGATATCGTCGTGTGATTTTTTCTGTTCGTTTTTCGCGTTATTCGTATCGTGTGTTTTTCTTTCCGCGTCATAAATTAGGCACTTCGCGTAATGTGTGATGAGCAAGAAGAAGAGGAAGGCAGGCTCGAGCCCTGCAAAAAACGAACGCATTGCCAGGGGCAATAAAATTTCGAAGCAAGCGTCATCTAATGATGCACGCGATGTTGGTGCAGTGAAAAGCGCTCGCACTGAATCGAGCCTTCGCGAGTGTGACACCGCATCGAACAACAGCAAAGTAAGCGACTTCGGTCGAAAATGTAAACGCCGTTACCCAGGCAGCAACCAAAATCAAGCTTCCCCTGCTGGTGGTGAAGGCGGCAAACTCATCAGCGAATTCGCATCGATGGGTGTTACAACTCATCAGCGAATTCGCATCGATGGGTGTTACAACAGAGTGTGGCATGTGTGGCATAATTCAGTCTTTTTCCAAGCAGGCCAGTAGCAAAACTTCATCCACTAAGGGTGATAGCTGTGCTTATCTCGTGCAAGAGAAAGTAATGCAACTTTTTCGAGGTCAGTAATATTAACAGAAGCGTTCCGTTTGAGAATAGCGCAAAATGATGAGATATGTTTATATTCCTAGTAGTTTCAAGTTTACGTTATACGAACGATGCCTAGAAGTTCGATTCCTCTGAGGCAATACTAAATAACATGTAGCATGATATTCGATGTGTTGTCATTGTCGTTGTTTTCATGCGGTGCCAAAGATATATTGATGTAGTTATGAGATGTGGAATTATGGTGCTGGTGCAACATGTATATAATCGACTGTAGCCGAGTCTATGTCAATTGCGAAAAAGGCCACCGGAATAGCGTTCGAGGTAAATTTTCAATGCATTGACATGAAATAAATTGCGACATAAGATCGGCTAGTGTATCGTTCTGCGAGGGCAAGAATGAATCATCAATCAATTATCGTCAGCTTGTTCTACAATGGAAAAACCATTTCAGAGATTATTCTACTATGCAGTTGTTTCTAAAATTTCACAGCATTATTGAATAATATCCGAAGGTATAAACGAGCGACTTATATAACATAACAGCGTAGTTCTACGTCAACAATGCGGTCGTATCTTGAACACAACCTCCTTAATTTTTTCAAACCGCGAAAATCTTTCAGAATCTATTGGCGGTTGCCTGACCAGATGACTGCATACATACGCTTCCCGTAACTCCTTGTCACTTTAATCCGTATCATCATCCGGAACCATCATCATATCGGTATCTTTGTTATTAAGAAACTCGGGTCCCTGGAACTAACGGCTTTCTATGTTAAGGTAGGTTTAGAGTTCCCGTGAACGTGAACGCGGACAAACACTTTTTTGTAAATAATTCATCAGTCCATATATAAAACGCGAGAAAAACATCTTGAAACGATAGGAAGAAACATTTTCTAGTAGAAAAACATGTTTAAACACAACTCATATTGATAAAAGTGAATGAATTCAATATTTCACAACCAAGGGATTGCTAAGATGGCCGCCTCTCTGTAGCGAGCATAGAAACTCATGAGCATAGAAATCATAACTTGAAATTAAAAATGAAGTGCTCCGCGCGATCCTGTAGCAGTGATTTTAATTGCAAATCGACAAGAAAGCTTCCGGATGGGTATCGAAACATCGCTTGCCAAAGCAAACTATCCAACGAAATGAAATATTAACATTTATGACTCCAAACAATAAACAATATGTGAGCCCTCTGAGCGCGAGCCCTGTTTTATGCTGGCTACGCTCAATTTGCATTGGTTGGAATAGGGTTGCCAGAGCCCTGTTCACAACGATTTCCACCGTGGAATCAAGATGTTGGTGAACTCACCATCACGGGAACTTAGAGTTCCCGTGATCGTGAACGCGGACAAACACTTTTTCGTTAATAATTCATTAGTCCATATATAAAACGCGAGGAAAACATCTTGAAACAATAATAAGATACATTTTCTAGTTATAAAACATGTTTAAACACAATTAATATTGATAAAAGTGGATTAACTCAATATTTCACAACGATTCTGAATTTCCACCGTGGAATCGAGATGTTGGTGAACTCACCATAGTTCACCGACTTCGGTGAACGTGAACGTGAAAACAGTGGTGAATATAGACGTCAAAATATTTCCCCGTTCATGTTCACGTTCGAATGTCCCAAGGCATTCTGAAAATTATTTCATCGTGAACTGTAAAAGGATATGTTTAGCAATTCTCAAGTTTTCAATGAAAATTTTGATATGGATGCAATTTCATTCAATCGGATCTCTGCGCGGGTTGAAAAACTTCGTTGCTTAGGGTTGATTCTTGAACAACTGTATATTTTATCCGAATTACTTTATTGAAGATCGATGTTTATTTACTTCACGTTTACTGCCGAACTTTTATATGAACGTTAACGCGAACAAAATCATTCCATTCACCACGATTTTTTGAGTTGTTTGTTCGCAATGTAGTTCACCGTGAAATGATTGTACTATTCCCCCACCTGTTCAAGTTCACATTTACGGGAACTCTAAATCAGGCTTTAAAGTAGGTTTAGAGTTCCCGTGAACGTGAACGCGGACAAACACTTTTTTGTTAATAATTCATCAGTCCATATATAAAACGAGAGGAAAACATCTTAAAACGATAGGAATGAACATTCTCTAGTTGAAAAACATGTTGAAACATAATGTATATTGATAAAAGTGGATTAATTCAATATTTCACAACGATTCTGAATTTCCACCGTGGAATCGAGATGTTGGTGAACTCACCATAGTTCACCGACTTCAGTGAACGTGAACGTGAAAACAGTGGTGAATATAGACGTCAAAATATTTCCCCGTTCATGTTCACGTTCGAATGTCCCAAGACATTCTGAAAATTATTTCACCGTGAACTGTTAAAGGATATGTTTAGTAATTCTCTAGTTTTCAATGAAAATTTTGATATGGATGCAATTTCATTCAATCGGATCTCTGCGCGGGTTGAAAAATTTCGTTGCTTAGGGTTGATTCGTGAACAACTGTATATTTTTTCCGAATTACTTTATTGAAGATCGATGTTTATTTACTTCACGTTTACAATATTTCATCGATTCTGAATGCGACAAACTGGCGATATCGACGTGTGTCCGATTTAATCCAGGAACAAACCGTCGATGAGTCGCTCCAAAAACAAGTTTTATTCACCTTTATCGAGTGATTCTCCTCGATCGTTTTCCGCAAGCGAGCCCCAAGTAACGAAATCGAAACTCCTCTAAGTGGTGCGACCTTCGTTTTGGATGAAACAAGAGCCACCCTGATCTGCCCCCGATCTAAGATGCGAAAGTACGCAACTGCTGCAAAAGCCTGTGCACTGGCGTCCACGAACACATGCAACTCAAGACTATTGAAGCTTTCTGGATCATATCCAGGAAAATAGCACCGGGGAATACGCAATCTGGTTATGCTCGTCAGTATTGTCAACCATTCCATCCAGCGAGTTGCAATCTCCATTGGAATGTTGGAGTCCCAATCCGTGTCATTTCGCCATACTTCTTGGATAAGGATTTTCCCATGGATGCCACCAGTCCAAGGGGATCGTAGATGCTCATGACTTGCCGAAGCATTTCCCTTTTCGTTGGGATCACGGTACATTCCAGTAGGGTTCTCATTTTTGCGCAAAACTGCAACGAAAACACGAAGACATCTTCCTCTTGTATCTACGCCATCCCCAACACTCGTTCAAACCCAATGTCCTTCTCCGGTAGCATGGGTTTTGATGGTTTTAGATTATCTTTATTTGTTTATTTATTTATTTCTTTCTTCAAACTATAGTAGACAACAATTACATACATTACATTACAATTACAATATACTTAATGAATAATTAATAGCTATATTTATGAAAATCAATTATTAGAGGTATCATGTATTTTGCATTAATAATAAATTACGAAATGCAACTCAGCAAACATATATGACAAAACTGTAATTCACGAATACAATGATCTTTCAGTCAATGACTTTTTCAATAATTTCTACGTCATTGTCACATCAATTACATTACTGTACTTATTGTACGTTCTCATCATTCTATTAAGTGGACCATTCATAGCATATAAAGTTCGAAAAGAAATTGGTTTGAACAAATTCCGTGCTCGCAAGGCTCGTGTTGGTGCATAAAAATTTAGATTTTCAAGTAAGTTTTGAGAACTGATCCTGTGTGAAACTATGTGAATTAAACATGAAATTGTAGCAATTTCTCTGCGTTTCTCAAACGTAATAGTTGTATGCTGTGTTACGCCACTGTAGGCACTGAACACGTTCAAATCGACTACTGGAACTTGTTCCTGGTAAAGAGCCCAGCTAAATTTGACTGTTGCTGGCAGCTTATCTTTAAGCTATTGGAGTAGAATCGGATTAGCGAGATGATTTTGTAGCCCAGCTGCACAGATTTTGAACTACCAATCCAAAGTTTTTTGCGTTTATCGAGCTGAGCACGCAAATCTGCTTCTGAATTGCGCATCCATTCGCTGCCCTCGACAAGATGCAGCTGCAGGTTCTTTATCTGCGTTTTCAGCTCTGCTTGCTCACGCTCACTGTCTTTGAGCTGACTCCGTAAACCTGTCTTTGATTCACGTACTAACTTCAGCTCCTCAGCATGCTGCGACTGCAGGTTTTTAATCTGGTCCAATCATCCGCTTTTTTGCTTTCGTCTCGTGTCGATGTCGAATCGTTGTCTCGCCAATAATGCTTCGACATCCCGATGCTCCGTTTCTGTTTGCTGTTGCTGCAACAGGGCCTGCTTAGGCAGATCACTGGTTTGAACACTCCAACGCTTGTAGCACTGCGGACCTAAACGATTCACTTTGGAATATGCACCGGTTGGAACTACTTCTTCCACCCTTAATAAATCGGCGTAGGGTTGTAGATGGTGCTCCCTTGGCCGAGTGGTTAGCGTCATAACTAACTGGTCGGGGAAATTTTTCGTCAAAGAAATTTCCTCCGACTTGCACTGTGATCACGCGTATTCTAGAGCTTGCCACTCAGAATGCATTCAAGGCGTGTTATTTGGCATAGAAATCTCAACTAAGTACTAATAAAAATGACGCAAGTAATACTACGTTAAGACGGCGAAGTTCCTCTAGGAACGTTAGTGCCATTGAAGAAGAAGAAGAAGAAGGGTTGTAGATCGACAATAGGCAAGGTTTGACTTACTTTATCCGCATTTACCTTGTCTGTGTTTTCCAGAGACTGCTCAGCATTTTCTGCAACTATCTAACTCTCCATGTTCCGTGGGATCGATTTCTCCTCTGATCCCGTACGTTCACCGCCTACAGAGGTATGTACCACGGGTGTAAAAGTCTTCAGTGGCGTTGAAGAAGGATGTAATCCTTGCGGATTCTCCAGACAAGTATCCTCCGGATGATTAGCATTCATAGACGTAGATGTCGGAATGATGACTTTACTAGCAACTGTTCCGTTTGGTCTAACCCAATTTTCGGTGCGCATCGCATCCTTCTGGCTGCTCCGCACACTACGCACACTTCTTGCGTCTTCGTTGACCTGACGGTTCAGTAACTCGTGTTTCCGAGCGATAAACTGTTTTTCGCGTTCCATTTTTTCTCGATGTTCTCCTTCGTTAAGGGCGCGTTCCTTTTCGATTTCTTCTCGACTAAGCTCTTCCAATAGCTTCTTTTCTTCATCGAGACGTTGTAGTTCGCGATCCACTCTGGTTGCGCGGGTACTAGACGTACTGGTAATACAACTAATCCGATTCGTCGCTGGTTCCAGTACACCGGAAATCTCACTCCGCATGCATGAAACGCAGACGAAACAGGTTGTACGTACCGTGGTCGTGATCACATTCGCACAGAAGAAATGATACCAGCGAATACACTTCTGGCACTCTACCATATAGCGTTCAGAGCTGTTCGGTCGATTACAACCGGCACAATCGTGCAGCATAGAGGTGTGCAAATCAGCTCATCATGATGAACAGCTCTGATCATATCAGCTCATCTAAATGAGCTGTTCTTTATGAACAGCTTTTCAGCTCAGTTGTCAGTGCCGACTTTCAATTTGGGTCCCAAACTCGATAGCCACGAAGCCAGTTTGAAAATGTTAAAATTCAAATGAAATTTTTCACACCATATTATTAATTACTTGAAACACGTATTCCAGACTATTATTTACAACAGACTCGGCGAGTACAACATTTCCGACATTTTTACTGAGGCTTTACATTACAATAGAAAGTTTTCTTCAAAAAAAAAAAATCTTATGAGATTTTTGCACCGCCTGCAAACAAAGTGTTTTTCATTGAAATAGAATACTCATTTGATACACAGAAGTTAATTTTCATTAATAATTTGAATTTTAAAAACGTGTTCATTCGGCCTGAGAGCCAATTATTATTTTTGGCGCCCCCTAAACTGGTAAACAAAGCACAATGCCGTCAACGCGAATATAACAGTTGAAAAGACGAGGGACAAATGAAACTAAACTGATGTCTTAACACGAAGAGCGAGAGACGGTCAGTTCATTTGAATCTTACAGTTCACACACTCTCTTCAATTCTACAGCTCTTTTCTCTCCTTCATCATCATCAAAGTGAGCTGAAGAGCTGTTTGATTTTTTTTGCGAGCTGTTCCGCGTCAACTCACTTCAAAGAGTCGATTCTTCGGAACAGCTCATGAGCGGATGGCACATCTCTAGTGCAGCACTCCTCTGTCACTATCAACCATGGATGGTATGAACGAATCTTCCGACGATTGATTTGATACCTGATCGTCGTCGATGCCCGTATTGGGGGCAGCATTTGCCTGCTGAGCCCTCGTCCGTGAACGGGTTTGCCTCACAACTGTTGCGATAGATTTGATAGAGTTCTTCCAGCGAAAATCAACCAATCGTATTTTTGGTGTGATCAGTTTAAAGCTGTAAATTATATTTATTGTGACATAAAAAATCAGTATAAATTCATTCAGAACTCATATTTCAGTCTCTTTTCAGTTCTCTTATCACAAACAGAATTTTAATTTAATTTTGATCAATTCGCTTATTTATCTCGCACTTCAATCCAATAGTTTTCTTTTGTTATATATGTTTACGATTTTTCTCTATTCATTTGTTTACATATTTAGTTCTTGGATCACCCGTCATAGGTGGCCGATTACGTTAGCTACTGTTCGGCCTTGCTCTCACTGCAGCGGGGTGCCAGCGTGGTTTGTCTTCTTCTTCTTCTTCAATGGCACTAACGTTCCTAGAGGAAACTTCGCCGTCTCAACGTAGTATTACTTGCGTCATTTTTATTAGTACTTAGCTGAGATTTCTATGCCAAATAACACGCCTTGAATGAATTCTGAGTGGCAAGCTCTAGAATACGCGTGATCACAGTGCAAGTCGGAGGAAATTTCTTTGACGAAAAATTCCTCCGACCAGAACGGGAATTGAACCCGAACACCCGGCATGTTAGTTATGACGCTAACCACTCGGCCACGGGAGCGCGTGGTTTGTGCGGAGCGTGTAATGCTTACGATTAATCGTGTGTGTTCTTACCGATGTGTTCACAACAGGCTGACGTGTCGTGAGCGTGGTTTTGGCGTGTGGCTGTCGTGCAAACGAAAACACTTCACGCCTGCGATATTTGTACATCTCCGCTTCTCTCTTGTATATGTTTGTTTGTAGTAGTGACATCATTTTTATTTTCCGCGTTTTTTTTTAATTTTTACGTTTTTCACTGTCCGATTTTTGTCCCGGTCCGACGATGTTGGAATATTTCAATATAAACCAATTTTCATTCTTTCATTCAAAAACACACATTGCCAATTTGTATAAAACACGCCGCTGACACGGTGCAATGCGAGTGAATTAAAATATCGTTGCGAGAAGTGAACACGCCCCGCTCAGTCCACGTTGACGCCTCGCTGCAGTGAGAACATGGCCTTACTGATTCTAAACGAGGGGCTTTGCGGTGAACACATAGTTACAGGTTGGACTCGATTATCCGGAGTGTTGATTTTTTTCACTCCGGATAATCGGATCTTCCGGGTAATCGAATCACAAACATTTTTGAAAGAAAATCTCTCGGTAAACGTAAAATAACTATGATTTGCACTGATTTGTTTGTATATTGTAGTATCATAGCCAGAAATTGTCTGGCGCTCCTGGGGGGAGGGGTAATGTTTTGAAAATCGAAAAAAAATATTCATTGCCTTGTTACAGCACATGGACCAAAATATTATTCACATGGTCAAGTCCAACTACAAGCAAAATCTTATGCGTGCACATTAAGGTGAAAATGGAAGGATCTTTCACCTTTCTTCTTTCATCATGAAAGAGTAGACTGATAAAATGTATAATCCTGATCGGTGGCGCAGACCAAATTTCCTTGGGCTCCAGAATAGCTTTATCAAGGTGTTGAAGTCTGCGTCTAGTTAAGGCTCCGCAGTTACAGAGCAAATGATCCGAGGTTTCGCTTTCGGTATCGGTATCGTGGCTTCTCCTTCTCCGGAGCGGGATGTTTCGGAAAACTGAATAATCATTCCGGGTTGATGGTTAAAATTGAACTGCTGTCTATTCTTTGCTTACCAACTAGCTTATATAATAACCTAAATTATCGTTGACCCGAACTCAAGCCACCATCGGTGTTTGGAAAACAACCAGATGGTTCTTTATGGTAACCATGTGTTAGCCCATGCGGAAGACGAATCGCTGTTTGTACGCAAAGTGTACATGCGGCGAGAGACAGAAAAATAAACAAGGAAAAGTGTCGAATAGCAATAATATTTTATGACCCAGTGAGGAATGAGTGTGAAGCAATAATTTGCTTCTGGGTCGTTTGGAAACAATGTTTTTAACATTGCTTTCTATGCAATATCGTTTTTGGGTTATTGAATCAAATGCACGATGAAGATGCATAGGGATGCTACACCATCCCCCTTTGGGAAGGAATGCTCATTGCGTTCCGAGAGAAGGTAAACGGGCTTGAATTTGAGTTCACATTAGAAAAATAACGAATTAAAGTGATATGTTTTAGTATGCATGTGTATTTGATTTTTGTTGCTTATCGAAAACTCATTGCGAATTTATTTTAACTAATCTATTTTTATGGACTACTTGCGTGTCCGAATTTTCGTTACTTATTGTTACATTAGGATGATTTATTCTAATAATTGTATATGGTCCTTTATATACCGGATCCAGTTTGTTACGATTTTCATTTGTTATCATAACTTTGTCTTTAATTTTGGTTTCTATAGGTTTTGCTTGGGTTTTGTGTTTCTTGTTTTGCTGTACTTTATGTTTAGCGATTAACTGTCGGGTTTTATTTCTGGCTGCTTGTAATCTTTGTTTTAATTCGAAATGATATTGATCTATATTATAATTTGGCTCTATTGCTTTTGGATTCATAACATTTTGAGGAAGTACTACTTGGTGACCAAAAATTAATTCAAACGGTGTAAAATGGAAATCAGGACAAGGGGTAGTGTTGTAGCAAAATGAATAATAAGGTAGCCATTCATTCCAATCAGTTTGTGATTCGTTGACGAACTGTCTTATGTATTCATTTAGACAACGGTGATTTCTCTCAAGCCCTCCGATCGTTTGTGGGTGATAAGGTGTTGAGAATGATTGTTTCATATGTAGGAGTTCAGCTATTTTAATGAAAAGTTCATTCCTATATTCGATACCTTGATCTGTTCTAATGGTCGAAGGTGTCCCGTAAATAAGAATAAAACTTTCAACGAATGCCTTTGCTAAAGTTTCTGCCTGTTTGTTAGGTATTGGTTTGATGATTACATATTTAGATAGGTCGCATTGTTTAGTTAGTGCATACCTATTCCCTGTGTTTGATTTTGTAAATGGTCCTATAGTGTCCATGGCTATTGAGTCAAATGGTTTCTGGGGTGTAGGCGTCAGTACAAAATTTTCATTAATTTTATTGGTGTGTTTGTTTTTATGACAACTAATGCAGTTTTTACGAAATCAAATGTGGATTTCTTCATGTTTCTCCAATAATAATAGTAACGTAACTTCAGATATAGTCTATTTGCTCCTACATGACCTCCCGTAGGTGTGTCATGATATTGTTTCAGTATTCTTTGTATCTCGTCTTTGTCTTCAACCAGTTTTGGTGGTTGGTATATTAGTATTTTCGTTCGTTTTAGTTTTTCATTGCAAACTTGCTTGAAAGTTTGAATATTTGTAATTCTCAAGATGTTGCGTCCGCACGCAACCAGCACGATGAAGAAGAAAATTCTGTGTTTTTAATCCGTTTGTATTATACGATAAAAATTTCCTAGAATACATTTCGTGTTGATTTAGTTCATTTTCTAATAAATTAATTTAGATTTACATTTAGTAATTTATTTATTTATTTAACTATTTATCAACAGGTTGACATTGAACCCTAATGATACTAACTACTTAACTAATTGTCTTAACCTAATAACGTTTGAGCTTGTCTAAGACGATTTTTTATTCTGTTCCTTGATATATGAAAATCGATGTTTTCAAAATGGCGATTGAATGTTCGAGCCATGCTAGCAACAGGCTCATGGTGAGAGTAATTAGTTCGTGCAGTTGGAAGGCGGAGAAATTCGTGGTTACTCAGATTTCTCCTTCTGACGTTGAAATTAATGCAACTTAACAATCCAGAACAGTCGATGTTGGCTTGGATGAGATCGTAAACGAAAACAACTCTAGCTGTGTTACGTCGCACGCATAACTGATCCAAACCCAGGAGCTTACAACGATCTTCATATCTTGGAAGGTTTTGAGGGTCATTCCAATGGAGACGACGCAGTGCATAACGGACAAATTTACGCTGCACAGACTCCACTCTTTGTATGTTATTGTGGTAATATGGAGCCCAGACGACCGAAGCGTACTCCAAAATCGAGCGAACCAGAGAGCAATATAAAACCTTAAGGCATTGTATGTCCGTAAAGTGTTTAGTAGTGCGGAAAATGAATCCAAGAGCCTTGGAAGCCTTTGAGACTGCGTATGCGATATGTTCGCTGAACGTGATCTTCGAATTTAAAATAATTCCCAGGTCTTTTATACATGTGACTCTGTTGAGTATCGATCCGAAAAGCTCATAATCGTACTGTATCGTTGTGTGTTTGCGAGAAAAAGAGATGACAGAGCATTTTGATGAGTTCAGCGACATACAATTTGCTTCAGACCAGCTGGCAAAGATTTCTAACTGTCGCTGTAGAAAAGTCGCATCATCACGGTTATTTACACGCACGAAGAGTTTGAAGTCATCAGCATATGAAAGCTTCATACATTTGAGAACAGAATTGACATCGTTCAAATATAGTACGAAAATCAATGGTCCTAGATGACTTCCTTGTGGAACGCCTGATGTTACGTCGAAAGGGGAGGATATGAAGTCACCTATTTTGACGCTCATTGTTCGACCAGTCAAATATGATTCCAACCAATGCAGTAGTGGTCCATTGAACCCGATGCGATGCAGCTTAGCAATTGTAATTTGGTGATTGATCTTGTCAAAAGCAGCTGAGAAGTCCGTGTATATAGCGTCGACTTGGGATCTGGATTCTAGCGTTTTTGAAATGAATGATGTGTAAAGCAACAAATTCGTGGACGTGGAACGTTTAGGTACGAATCCATGTTGCTCCTCCGCTATGTAATTTTTACATGCATGGTGCATGAAATCGAGTAAAATTGCCTCAAACAGCTTGGACATAGCACATAAGCAAGCAATTCCACGATAATTTTTCACATTTCTCTTGCAGCCTTTTTTATATACAGGGAATACAAATGATTGTTTCCAAGCTTTGGGAAAAATTCCGGATTGAATAGAGTTGTTGAATAAAGTTGATAATGGCAGAGAAAGACTAGCAGAGCAGCGTTTCAAGATTATGGATGGAATTCCATCAGGCCCACAGTTTGATGATGCTTTCAGTTTTGAGCAAACGTTGAGAACAGTCATTGCATCAATGATTGGATGAGGACCAATTTCAGGTAAAACTGGCGTGTTTTCAACTGCCCTTTGGATGAGAATGTCGCTGATTGAATTATCAACAAAAACACGGCTAAATTGCCGACGGAATAAATCACTAATGCTAGGAATCGTAGAGGCTTCTTCCTGTTCATAAGTCATAACAGATGGCAACCCTGACTCGTTTCTCTGTAGATTTATGTGTTTCCAGAAGCATTTTGGATTAAGCTTCAGTTTACGTTGTACTCGACTTTGGTGTTCGCCGAAGAGCCTCTTATTCAAGATTCTATAGTTTTTACTTGCGGTAACACAGCGAGATTTCCACAAATCATTGCGGTATCTCGAGAATCTTCTTAATACAGCTTTCTTAATAGTCTTCAGGCGTCGTAGGCTGGAATTGGACCATGGTGGGTGGACAGGAACTTTCTTTCGTTTCTTCGGAACAAATTGGTCTATAGCATATAAAAGTACATAAGAAAGATTCGCAGCAGTTGCATCAACATCCTGTTGAATCAACAGTTCATCCCAGTTCAAAGCGTTGAGGAAATGGTTCATCGATGTGAAGTCGGCGTACTGATAACTATAATAAAATGATTCTGCAGTATTCGTGAAATTGGTTGTATTGGACTTGATGAACGACACGAGAAGTGGAGGATGATGCCGACACGTTTTTACAAGTGCGGCGGGAGCTCTAGCAACAATTATTTTGGATAACAATTCATTACTTACGAAGCACAGATCAAGAAATCGGTTATTATCGTTGGAAATATCATTAATTTGACATAACCCTGCAGTAGAATACTCATCAAGCAATTTCGTAGCTGTCACGCTAATTGTGGAACGAGATAAATCAGGAAATAAATCAGCTTGTGTTCCTTTAGACCAAGCAATACCTGGCAGATTAAAATCTCCAAGTATGATAATGTTATCAGTCAGTTTCATGCGGGATGTAATCCAGGTGAGTGAAGTTATATGACGGTTGATAATTTCAGGATCGTTGATTGCTATTCGTTAACGACCTGTCACGTCGGTATACATCATAGGTTGGTCCAAAAATTTGCTGCGATATAGTGTTTTCGTTGAGCCAGGTTTCAGTGAAAGCATAAGCATCATAAGATGTGTCTGAGCATGCAAGATGATACTCGATGATTCGTGTGTTCATCCCACCAACATTTTGGTAATACACTAGTAGTGGCTTATTTACACGAACGAGGTTCACACTCGTCTCGGCGAAGCTCTTTGATAGTACTTGCCGATTCTGTTACAGTATGACGATCCATCGATGTTGCGATTGATGATGGAATAGCTGAGCAAGCAGTCGTTGACTGAGACCGTGGAAATGTTGTTTCTGCGCTTATAATGTCAGGATGATGGTCGAGTACAGGTCCTCTATTGAAATTTCTTTGCCGTGAAGGTGTGGGGCGAGCTGCTGATGTTGTTGATGTCTGCAGTTGTGAATCACTAATCAGTGGTGTAGTAACATAACCGGCTTCGGCCGGACATATACTTGTATGAACATTACCTGTGAGAAAAGATGATGTAACTGGCACAGGTGGATAGCTTCTGAGATTGCTAGTGGTGTAGCGAACTGTAGAACCGCTAGCTGAAGGTGTAGGTGGCGATGTTCTTTGTAATTGAGGCGATGCAATTTCAGGATTCATAGCATTATTTTGACTCGTCTGATTGTTATCAGCAGCGTAAGATGTTGAAGGATGACACAGTGAGTCTGAATTGCCAGACCGAGTAATCGGAACAAGTTGAGTCAGGTTGATTAAATCGGATGTATCCACAGACGCATCGACTCTTGTTTTTTTCTCGATTCTACCAGATGTCACGCGTGAAGAGGAGAAACTGCTAGTACGGTTCCTTTTTTTATTGTTGTTCGTCTGGACAAGATTATTTGTATCGTCGACGAAGGAGTTGAAAACTTTGCTAAACTCAAGTTGCATATCGTTTATTTCTTCTTCAAATGTGCGTGCATCATTCGAAGCACAAATTCTGGGAGCGTGGTTGCAGCAACTTGAACGAGGAATGTTTTGCCCATAAGCGCGGCACAACGAGCGAGTCACATCGATCTGGGCGTTGATAAGTCGAACGATAGAAGAAAGGCGTTCGGAAATAAGTTCAAATGCTGTGGCTAGTTGATCTGCACAGTCCTTGGTGTTATGGCAAGACGGACACAGCCATACAGCACCAGAGCAGTCACGGATCATTTTGATTTGATTCCCCGAGACACCAGCACACTTCGCGTGGAACGATTTATCGCATTTCCAGCATGCGATTTTACTGCTGCGAGCAGATGCCGTAAAACACGGATTAGCTTGACATCTTCTAGCCATAGTTGCGAAAGAGGTTCAAAGGTTGATGTGGAGAACAGATCACAAAGGAAACCTTTATTATTGTTCCCGATTCGAGTGCGTTAATGGCACTGTGTATTGTACGAAGTTGAGCAGATGATATTCCACAAAAACTATAATTTGCAGGATTCAGAGCATAGATTACAGCAATATATCACTATCGTCGTATTCGCGATCGTCGAGTTGTTAAATTGCACAGCGAGTGTATCAATATGTAGTTGTTTACACGGTAGAAATAATTTTGAAAACGGGAGCGTAATAAAAACAAACCAAACTTTATTGACAGACATACAGCTGTAATCCTCTTCAACTTTTATACTCGTTTTCCGACAGGACATGACCCTAAGTACGAAAGTATCTTTGTAAGGCCTAAATAAAATAATTTAAAGCGAGAATTATGCATGACGAATGAAAACTATAAGATCGATAACCTCCAATCCGTCCTCAAATATATCTGGCGATTTGATTTTAATGTATCCTTTTGTATCTGTTGATTTTAATGATATTCATCTATAGTTTTTAGTTTAATAATATTTCATTGAACCATACCTGATATAAGAATGAATATAATTATAAGCATAGAATTTAGGATAAAATTTAGAATTTGTTAAATAATTGAAGTTCACTTATGAGGAGCGTGGCTTTTGACAATTACGTACAATTTATGATGTTTTTTTTTTGTTTATTCTTCTTCCCTACCATACTGTCAGTTCAATCTATTTTTGTGCGAGGCCTAACGTTCGCGGCGGCGCTTGCAACACTTCCCCCTCAGTACGTTGAATGTCATCCTGAAGCGTACTCTTTCTAACGCCGACGTCGAGGACAGCTATCTTCACTGCAGGTCGTTCTAGAATACCAGCTGAAGTTTGGACTGTTACTCTCCTTACCTGACCATCTTTTGCTTGACTAGTGGCGATAACTCTACCTTTTGGCCACACATTCCTAGGATGTTGGGGATCCACGATCACGACTATGTCATCAACCACTATGGGCTTCGCTGGCGTAAACCATTTAGACTTTCTGGTTAAACATGGCAAATAATCGCAGATCCACTGCTTCCAAAAGAAATTGGCCATTGATTGTGATAGTTCCCATGACTGTTTCAGCGCTACACCTGTATCTTCGCAAGTCACTAGAGGTTTCATACCATTAGCAGCTCCCAGAAGAAAATGATTTGGGGTGAGGACAAAGGCCAACTCATCGTCAACAGGTACTTGCGTTAGTGGTCTAGAGTTGATAATATTTTCAATCTCGACGAGTGCACTGTTAAGAACTTCATCACTGGGTAGTCTTGGCAATTTCAACTGTTGCAGATTACGTTTCACGGTCTGCACCAACCTTTCCCACGCGCCACCCATGTGTGGGGATCCGGGAGGTATAAACTTCAATGTTGTGTTCTCGTTAACAAATTCCTCTAACAACCGTTCTTGGTTGACACTCTCCAACAGAATGGATAATTCTTTAGAGGCGCCCTGGAAGTTTGTGCCTCTATCACTGTAAATTTCAATGGGGATACCACGCCTTGAAATAAAGCGGCGCAATGCCATGATACAGGAACCTGTATTCAATGTGTGCGCGATTCCAATATGTATTGCTCGCGTAGTGAGGCATGTTATTAGAACACCCCAGCGTTTATCAGTGCGACGTCCGACAACTACCAACATAGGTCCAAAATAATCTATCCCTATGTAGGAAAACGGTCTGGCGAAGGCGGCTAGTCGTGCGTGGGGCAAATCGGCCATAGCCGGCGGAATCACCTTGGCTCTCTCAATCTCACATTTTTGACACTTCGATCGAACCTTTCGAAAAGTAGAGTTAAGCCGGGAGATGGAATAACGAAGGCGAAGTTCGTTGATTACAGTTGCGTGATTGATGTGGTTCTTCTGTTCATGATAGTGTTGCATTACAAGGTGCGTTGTGTGATGTGCTGGTGGGAGTATTACAGGGTTTTTAGTTTCCTGATTGGCATGATCACAAGCTTGAATTCTGGTTCTGCTTCGTAGAACACCGGCTGCGTCAATGTATGGAGCTACACGAAATATAGGGCTGCCTTTTGGTAGAAGCACGTTAATATCGGGTTGCCGATTACGAAGCAATAACAGTCCATCTGCGCTTGGCGATAAAGTAGATTGGTTGCTTCCACAATCTCGAACTGCTCCAATGGACCGGTCGTATAAGATTGTCCTTTGATCTTTTTTCGAAGGTTTCTTATGAAGCGCAGGACGAAAGCTGTAATTTTCTGTATTTTTTTCCAGTTTGAGTATTTTTCGGTTGGTATGATTCGTACAAAAGCTTCACAGTGAAGAAGCAGATGCGGTCGAAGCTCAAGATCAGTTGTTCCAACAGTAAATGGTGCTCGTGGCCACTCCTGCTCCGATCTCCGCAAAAAATCGGGTCCTATAAACCATCTGCTGCACGTGGATACATCGGGTATTCGCTCCCATTTTGTTCCATCGTCGGCTACATTTTTCTTCGACGGTACGTAACGCCAGTCACGCAAGTTCGTACTATCTAGAATTTCGCTTATCCGACATCCTACATATGGACTGTAGCGGCGATGGTCTGAGTTCAACCAACACAGCAAGTTACGGGAATCTGTCCAAAAATAACGTTTTGATACGGTAATGGTGAGCGATTCAATTATGCTGTTCGCTAGTCGAACACCTAATACTGCGCCTTGGAGCTCACATCTCGGAGTTGACAGGTATTTCAATGGTGCTACCCGGGTCTTCGCGTTAACCAAGGAGCACTCTACCTGGTCACCTTCTTCAAAGCGCAAAAAACTGCTGCTGCAAATCCATTATCTCCGCCGTCCATGAACGTATACATTTGTACTGTGGTGTTTGAGTTTGCTGAAATCACTGACCGAAAGCAGCGAGGGATCTTGACCTTCTCAACAAGCGGTAACACCTTTAGCCAAACCAGCCACTTTTGAAACTGTTTATCTAGGATTGGGTCGTCCCATTGCACCCCCGACCTCCAAACTTCTTGCAGTAGTATCTTAAGGTACATTAATACGTGCGCTATCAACCCCAACGGATCAAAAATCATCATAAGGGTGCGTAAAATTTCCCGCTTTGTTGGAACACGGGTACCTCCCAGCAATTCAGGATTATGTCGAGAAGATAATTTGAACATAAAGCAATCTGATTCTGTACACCACCATAGACCGAGTACTTTTTCAGTCGCCAGCTCACTATCCAAATCTAAACTCATCCCGATAGATTCTATCCCTGGTTCGTTGAGAGATTCTAGGACTAATCTTGAATTCGATTTCCAATTTCTCATCTGGAAGCCACCTCTTTGATGAACTAGTTCGACGTCTCGAGCTAGTTTTATTCCCTCATCTTCGGTTTCTGTACTCACTAACATGTCATCTACGTAATGACATCTAACAATGACGACTGCAGCTGTTGGAAAGTCCTTCTGAAACTCGAACGCATTCAAGTTTTTTACATACTGCGCACACGATGGAGGGCATGAAGCGCCGAACGGCATTACGTTAGTTATATAAACACTAGGATGTGTATCCGTGGGTTTGGATTTAAAAAAGAATCTCAAACAATGGCGATCCTCAGCAAGCAGAAGTAGTTGCAAAAACATTTCCCTTAGATCGCCGCAAACTCCCACCTTGAACTGCCTGAAATTGTGCAATACAGCTGGGAGGGAAGATAGTTGATCTGGCCCTTTCAGTAAAAGTGCATTTAATGATATTCCATGAGAAGTGGCCGTCGCATCCCAAATTATTCTAAGCTTCCCCGCTTTGTTTGGATTGAATACGGGGAAGATAGGCACGTACCAAATACGAGGATGGAATTCTTCTAGTTCTACTTGCGAAAGTTTACGGATGTATTGTTTTTCTTCGTACTCCGCAATCTTCGAACGTAACGCATCAGCTAGTGGCTTGTCCTTATTCATTCGACGTTCCAAGCATTCCCACCGTTTGTAGGCCATTGATCTACTTTCTGGAAGTCTTGGGTTGTCGTACTTCCAGAGAAGACCCGTAGCAAATTGATATCCTTTCCGTACTGTCAAGGATTGCAGCATCTCTTGTGCTCTCGTATTTTCCACCGACATCAAAGTTTTCGCAGAATTCACCACCCCCATGCTATCCAACGAGAAGTAGTTTTTCATCATTTGGTTGAAGTCTTCGTCATTTTGGAATTCACAGCGACCAGTGTGGAAAACGTGAAATTTTACATAGTGTTTTGCCGGTTGGGCTTCATTGCAGCTCCCATAAACGATCCACCCAAGCCTCGTTTTAACTGCTACAGGCTGATTTGGCGCTCCTTCTCTACCTTTCAAAACATGACCCAAACTCGTGTGATCTAGACCGATCAAAATCTTCGGTATAACGGAATTGTAGCTCTCTATGGGCATTCCTTCTAAATATGGATATTTGTTGCACAGCTCTTTCATCATCAACGTTTGTCTTGGTAGATTTAATTTTTGCACTGTTCGTACTCCGGAAAGCGAATATTTTTTATTGGAACTTCCAATTCCGGATATTTTCAAATCCACCTTTCGTGAGTTTTCTTCAATCCGACGAGTATCACCCGTCCACTTGAGACAAAGCGGTTGCTTGGTTCCATTTATACTAAGTTGGTCCAGCAGATCTTCCTCCATCAAAGTCAGCTCTGAACCGTCATCCAAGAACGCGTATGTTTTTATTTGCTTATTGATGCCGTATAGAATCACGGGAACTATCCTGAATAACGTATCACTACTGTGTGATTGATGAACATTACAGTTCTGGACGGATGACGGCAATACTGTTTGGTTGGCCGTTGAAACTTGATGTCCTTTCTCAGTGTGTAAGAGTGGATGATGCTTATAGCTGCATCCATTTACTCCACACACCCTTTGCTGTCGGCAAGACCCATAGTGACCACGTAGACACTTACGGCACAGACGCAGCTCACGAACTGTTGCCCATTTAGATTCGCTTGAAAACTCTGCAAACCTCCTACATTTCGTTACGGAAGCACAGTTTCCTTTGCATACTCCACAGTTCCTTGAATCTTCTTGTTTGCTTTGATCTCTATTGCTGGTCCTCAGATCGATGTGAGTCGGAGTGAATGTTTAAGAATTTGTTTTCTTTCTTTCCACGCGGTCTAGTAAAAGTATCTGTTATATGCACATTACTGGCATCTTCAGCCATTGAATAAAGCCAACGACTAAAATCCGAAAGCGTCGGTACCACAATGCCACGAGCATGTTTCGCCCAATCCAATTTTAGACTTGACGGTAGCTTCTCGATCAGTTCGTATCGCAGTGATGCATTGTACATGAAATCCTGTACATCACAGGCTTCGATTGTAGCACACAAGTTTTCTACAGACAGTGCAAAATTCACCACAGTCTCCAAATTATCAATGTTTGGAGGAGGTAGAACTCGTATCTTTTTGTGATAGCGTGAATAATCGTTTCTGGCTTCCCATAAAGCATTTTCAAGGTTGCCATCACTCCATCAACGTTTGACGGATGCAACAACCGACATCGCACAGCATCCAATGCTCGGCCCTTTAGACATTTTCTAAGTCGAAGCATGTTCTCCTCATTTGAGAAGCCACACATTTCTGTAGATGAACTAAACATAGAGAAGAAAAGAGGCCAGTCCTCTGGATTGCCGCTGGATTCCTGCAGTTCTTTTGGTACAGCCTGCCGAGCCGCCAACTGACTACGATTTAACATTCCACCCGTCTCATTGCCGAGGTCATTCGCTGGATACGTTCTACGTTGGGATACATCCTGTCTTAAATTAGGATTTTGATTGAGAACATGTCTAGGCGCTCCCTGGTTGGTTCTTTGGTTGGGTTGAATGGATTCCGGAATCATTTGAAGGTTGTTATTTCCATAGGTCGGCAACACATCGCCTTCCATTCTCGCTGGCTGGCCTTGGAGGTTAGTTTGCTCCCGTGTATTCGGATTGTAAGTATTCGTGTTATTAGTAGTTAGCCTATATCCGCTCGCATTACGCTGATCGTTAAATCCAACCTCCGTCGAGCACCCTTTCGGTGGTATTGCAAATCCCAAAAATTCTTCGCATTAATGATCTTGCACATTATCATCACCAAAAAGACGATCAACTTTGTCCACATCATCTATCCAACGTTGGATCTTGGACGTGAATTCAGTTTGCTCTTCTGCCTGACTGATGCTGTCTATCAACAGCTCATATTTGGAATCAAGAAAATCACGTTCTATCTGCGTTTCCCTAATTATCTGCCGAACTTTCAGAAGTATGGTTTCTTCCAATTTACGCATCTCTAATTCTAGATTTTGCCGCAATGTTTGTCTAGAAACTTGAGTTCCAACCGCGCTTGGACACTTGGATGTCTTCTTTCCTGCCACGCTCATCAACTCGTCATCCCTAGTTTTTCCTTGGTTTATGATCGTTTCAGCTCGCAGGTTAGCCCTCGATGGCTCGTTAACTGATGATGTTCTCAAAGCATCGGATCTAGTCACCATCACTGATTTCGGTGTGTTGAATTCCACCACTTTCGGTATTTCTTTCCGGTTCACATATTGTTCATTGTTGGTTTGATTTTCTGAAGTTATAACAGCATTTGGGTCTGCAGGATGGTTCGCATTTTCGCATTTCATACACATCCAATCCCTATCTGCAATTCCTCCAGTCACATCAGCACACACAAAGTGAAACCACGTATCGCATTCATCGCATTGAACCATTTCAGTGGTATCCTCTCCATCACAGCCGCCACAGTGACTAACTACAGTCTGCTTTTTGACCGCGCCCTTGGATATTCCAGCATTCGCGTTATTGATATTCTCACTTTTCGAACTCTTCTGGCGATTACTTCTCGATGAGCCTGTAGCTACAGTTTCCCCAACGACTATCGCTTTATCATTTTCCAAACTTGTGATGGCTTTGGCACCTTCCACAGGCACATCCTTGTCGGTATTTACCGATGACTTCGGTCCACTGCGCTTACTGGACATCGTGAAACGAGTTAAATGAAATTTTTATAATGTTGCGTCCGCACGCAACCAGCACGATGAAGAAGAAAATTCTGTGTTTTTAATCCGTTTGTATTATACGATAAAAATTTCCTTGAATACATTTCGTGTTGATTTAGTTCATTTTCTAATAAATTAATTTAGATTTACATTTAGTAATCCTCTTCAACTTTTATACTCGTTTTCCGACAGGACATGACCCTAAGTACGAAAGTATCTTTGTAAGGCCTAAATAAAATAATTTAAAGCGAGAATTATGCATGACGAATGAATACTATAAGATTGATAACCTCCAATCCGTCCTCAAATATATCTGGCGATTTGATTTTAATGTATCCTTTTGTATCTGTTGATTTTAATGATATTCATCTATAGTTTTGACGTAGGACTACGTCTTTCATTTCTATACCGAGGTGTAAAATCAAAGTTTCGAAAACGAAAGCGTTACGCCGGAGACCGAGATTTTGAGTGTTAATAGCTCCTATACAACTGAACGAAATGGTATGATAAACACTTCATTCGAAAGATAAAATGTCTACGCGTTCTATACTTGTTACTTTCTGATCCAAAAACTTGTTTCAATAGTCTTAAATTTGCTTTCAAAACAGGCTATTGAAATCACCAATCGGTATATAAGCGAGCGCCGCTCGGAAATCCACTCAGTTCTAATTGAACAGCGATTGGAGCATGTTGTCGCTGTTGTGGTGAAGCTCTTCATTTATCATGAAAGCGCGGATGAACGGTGTCACCAAGAGCCTGTTTGTGCACCTAAGGCCAGCAGGGAATCCATCAGGAGGAGAGTGATGCCACAAACGGTTCCCCGGAAAGATCTCGAAGCAGCCTCTATACACACACACACACACACACACACACACACACACACACACACACACATACACGCGCGGAATTCTTTCCGTTTGGATGCCATTCAGCATTGAGAAAGATCCGGAAAATAATCTGCCAGTTCCTCTGGGAATTTAAAAATACATTCATGTGAAAGAGTTTATTTGAATGTTTTCTATCCATGTAACACTGTGACCAAATATGTTTCAATCAAGTGCTATTAACAGATGGTTATCGAGTTAGCATAAACCACTGGTGGGCTTCCAGTATCAAGGAAAATGTGGAAATATCCTATCGTTACTGAAAATAATCTGCCAGTTCCTCTGGGAATTTAAAATTACATTCATGTGAAAGAGTTTATTTTAATGTTTTCTATCCATGTAACACTGTGCCCAAATATGTTTCAATCAAATGCTATTAACAGATGGTTATCGAGTTAGCATTAACCACTGGTGGGCTTCCAGTATCAAGGAAAATGTGGAAATATCCAACCATTACTGAAAATAATCTGCCAGTTCCTCTGGGAATTTAAAATTACATTCATGTGGAAGAGTTTATTTGAATGTTTTCTATCCATATAACACTGTGACCAAATACATGTGGTTTTGTGATTTTTCAATCAATCGCAATTAACAGGATAGCTTCTGGAGATTATTCTTCCTCATCAGTAGGATATTTCCGTATCCAATATTGTATGCGCCCGCAATCGATTATTGCTCAGTCGCCGAAAGTTCCGAGCTCAGAGAGTTCATTCCCCTCTAGTTTGTCTTCCAAATTGCCATCGTAAACCACGCCTTCTCTCGATTCAATCACGCACAAAAAGCATACTTCATTTTTCGTGAGGACATCGACAAGACAACATCGTTGCTGAGGGTGCTGGACGACAAAGGATCGAGATTAAAACTGTGAGGAGCACAGAGAAGCCGATCCTTCAGGAGAAGAGAAGATGACCATCGAAGCAGCCGCTACACACACACATACACGCACGGAATTCTTTCCGTTTGGATGCCATTCAGCATCGAGAAAGATCCGGAAAATAATCTGCCAGTTCCTCTAGGAATTTAAAAATACATTCATGTGAAAGAGTTTATTTGAATGTTTTCTATCCATGTAACACTGTGATCAAATATGTTTCAATCAAGTGCTATTAACAGGTGGTTATCGAGTTAGCATAAACCACTGGTGGGCTTCCAGTATCGAGGAAAATGTGGAAATATCTAATCGTTACTGAAAATAATCTGCCAGTTCCTCTGGGAATTTAAAAATACATTCATGTGAAAGAGTTTATTTGAATGTTTTCTATCCATGTAACACTGTGACCAAATATGTTTCAATCAAGTTCTATTAACAGATGGTTATGGAGTTAGCATTAACCACTGGTGGGCTTCCAGTATCGAGGAAAATGTGGAAATATCTAATCGTTACTGAAAATAATCTGCCAGTTCCTCTGGGAATTTAAAATTACATTCATGTGAAAGAGTTTATTTGAATGTTTTCTATCCATGTAACACTGTGACCAAATATGTTTCAATCAAGTGCTATTAACAGGTGGTTATCGAGTTAGCATAAACCACTGGTGGGCCTCCAGTATCGAGGAAAATGTGGAAATATCTTATCGTTACTGAAAATAATCTGCCAGTTCCTCTGGGAATTTAAAAATACATTCATGTGAAAGAGTTTATTTGAATGTTTTCTATCCATGTAACACTGTGACCAAATATGTTTCAAACAAGTGCTATTAACAGATGGTTATCGAGTTAGCATTAACCACTGGTGGGCTTCCAGTATCGAGGAAAATGTGGAAATATCTAATCGTTACTGAAAATAATCTGCCAGTTCTTCTGGGAATTTAAAATTACATTCATGTGAAAGAGTTTATTTGAATGTTTTCTATCCATGTAACACTGTGACCAAATATTTTTCAATCAAGTGCTATTAACAGATGGTTATCAAGTTAGTATTAACCACTGGTGGGCTTCCAGTATCGAGGAAAATGTGGAAATATCTAATCGTTACTGAAAATAATCTGCCAGTTCCTCTGGGAATTTAAAATTACATTCATGTGAAAGAGTTTATTTTAATGTTTTCTATCCATGTAACACTGTGACCAAATACATTTGGTTTTGTGATATTTCAATCAATCGCAATTAACAGGATAGCTTCTGAAGATTATTCTTCCCCATCAGTAGGATATTTCCGTATCCAATATTGGATGCATAAAACCTTTTGCCTCCAACGTAATGCTCTCGTTTTCGAAGTTCTCTAAATATTCATTCATTCAGAATGAATTCAGATTCAACTTCAAACAAATGATCTCTAAATCAACGATAGTCCTACGTCACCCTTGCGGTTATACCATAGATATAACCCACTTCCTGTCTTTAGTTTAATAATATTTCATTGAACCATACCTGATATAAGAATGAATATAATTATAAGCATAGAATTTAGGATAAAATTTAGAATTTGTTAAATAATTGAAGTTCACTTATGAGGAGCGTGGCTTTTGACAATTACGTACAATTTATGATGTTTTTTTTGTTTATTGTTCTTCCCTACCATACTGTCAGTTCAATCTATTTTTGTGCGAGGCCTAACGTTCGCAGCGGCGCTTGCAACACAAGATTTCACTCGTTAGCGCTAGAGCTATGGTTTCTATCTTCGCTTTTCTGGCCATTTCTTCAATTTCTTTTGTGATTTTACCTAGGGTTTTGTTTACATTGGATAGCTCGGTGTGGATGATTGACGCTGGAGTCAATTCCCTTTTATAGCTTTTATCCATTATTTGTATTTTAATGCAATCTTGTGTTGCTGCGCGCTCGATTATTAGTTTTGGTGAGTTACACGTTTCTCGGTGATTTAAGGCTTCCCGGACATCGAGGTGATCAGTCTCATTATCATCGGAATTCATTTGTTGATTGTCAATGTTGAAACTATTCTTCTGTGTGGCTGCTCTGGTTTGAACCATCAGCACAGACATAGTTTTGAGTGTTTCTGAATCTATCTTGATCCTGGACAGTGCATCGGCACCAAAGTTTGTTTTGCCTGGTACATATTGTACGTCAAAATCAAATTCTTCGAGATCTACTCTCATCCTGGTCAATTTAGATGAGGGGTTTTTCATGGAAAACAGGAATACTAATGGTCTATGGTCTGTTTTGACCGTAAACTTGCGTCCGTATAAGTATGGTCTAAAGTGCGTGATTGCCCAATGAATTGCTGTGAGTTCTTGTTCAATAGTAGACTTATTGGCTTCCCCTCTTGTGAAAGCTTTGCTAGCAAACGCAACTGGTAAATCCATGTTGTAGTACTCTTGAGTGAGAACTGCTCCACAAGCAACTTTTGATGCGTCAGTTATTAATGTGAAGTGTTTTTTAAAATTAGGAAATTGTAATATGCTTGGTGATAATAGTCGATTTCTTAAGGTGTCGAATGCTTTCTGACATTCGGTTTTCCATTCGAATTGTACATTTTTCCGTAATAATTTATTCAATGGATGGGCAATTTCAGCAAAGTTTTTGATGAAGCGTCTATGATAATTGCAAAATGCCACGAATCGCCTTACTTCATCGGTACTTGTCGGTATCGGATATTTTGACGTAGGACTACGTCTAACCGGAAGATATAGGGGGTGAAATGAAAATCTAGGCACTGAACAAGTAGGTAAAAATGCAAGATTTGGAACGCTTATAACTCGAGCATTTCTCAATAGATCGCAAAGGTTTTTGCATCAATTGATAGGAAATATATCTACGCATCTATCATAACGAATAACATTTCATTTTTCTTGAGATAAATAATTGAATAATTGTGAAATATCAAGCATTGTCCAAATGCACTATGTGCCCATTTTTGATTGGTGCATTTTGTGCTCCTCATATCGTACCGACCAAAACGGGCAACCAGAGCAGCAGCGAAATACAATGAACCCGATTGGAGAGGAAAAAGAAAAAATATGAACGAAACATTGGTCGCAGTCTCACACATGCGTAATTCTCGAGCCAGCCAGTCAGCTTAAAAATCCCCGCTCCGCTGCCGTAACGATCATTCTCATCCAAATCATACACCACATCGTTTCGCATCACAACATATCAACAAACCAACACAAGCTGCCATGTCTGGACATGACAAAGGAGGAAAAGTGAAGGGAAAGGCAAAAAGACGGGTGGGTAATGTCGGGGACATAACCGGAGTGACGTAGGACTATACAAAGGGGACAGCTTTTGTTAAATATATATTTTAAATATATTGTTTTATTTTCTTCTCCTACGTGAATACCTACCTATGTACCTTAAAAATGGATTAGTTTACTGTTTACTCTTCATGAATATGTTGATGGTTCTGAAAAGAACCTTTGGTGTTGTGTTTTTGTTATCACTCGATATTCCCATCTTGTTCGGTTAAATCTTCCTGTTTAGCTATTGCGTTTGCCACTCGCCACAGCTTTCACAGTTGGAAAATTTCTTCCCATCCAGCTTGTGACATGTTGTTCAGTAAATTACATTTGATGCGACGTGCCGGAGAAACACTTTGCCACTCACTGAAACTAATTGTTGCCTTGATGAGCGCCGAACCGAAGCTGCTCTGTTCTTGATGCGGGTTTTCTGATTGTCGTGAGCAGCTTTGCAAGCCAACTCGAGTACTACTGGTATACTGGTGCTCCGGCACCAATCCGTTCGGCCTAGTTACCCTTGCGGAGCAATCAATGAATGCGACCAACAGGGAACTGGAGACTTGCACGGTTCGAGTGAGACTTTGCCTTTCCCTTAACTTGTCCTCCTTTGTTACGTCCACGATGCTGATGCCGTACAACCACACGGGTTTACGGTTTGAAAGAAAATAAGATATTGTTTGGGGTCCGCGTGTTTTATACTCTAGCGGTACACACTCACAGGATAGAGAAAAATCGGCGGACTCAGCCAGAGGGGCGAGTCCAACGAGACGAACGAATGAGCGTTAAAAGGGAGCGATGGCAAAAAAATACATTCATTACGATTTGTTCGCTCGTTGGATTCACATGCAGGCTAAAAAGGGTCCTTTTCAGGATCACAAAATTATCTTCAATCTAAAGAGTTTATTGTTTTGTTATCACTCGACATCCCCATCTTGTTCGGCTAAACCTTGCTGTTTAGCGATTGCATTTGCCACTCGCCACAGCTTTCACAGTTGGAAAATTTCTTCCCATCCAGCTTGTGACATATTTTACAGTAAATTACATTCAATGGCACGTCGCATTACCACCACTCAGTATCGGATTGGAGGTAATTTTAACCTGTAATTGAACATTTGCGATGACAGTGGTACAGTGTCGACCTTCAATGTGGGGTCATAATTTGGACCCCGAACTCTATGTTTACAAAAATGTCCAACTAAATATGTCGCATTACTGGTCCGTCCAATTAGCTAAATGTCGAGATAAGTGTAAATTACTGTACTTTCAATCTAGAAGCAATTTAAGAATTGGTGAAAATCAATAAGCTCAGAACAACTGCCAAATTCACATACTCATCATATCCTGGCAAACAAATTATGAAAAAATCAATTTGTGTTTTATTATTATTTTGGATATTGTTTTAGAAAGCATTGAACTGTATTTCCTAAACTCTTTTTTGGAAGGTTTAATGGCACTGAAAAGCGCCTTGTTTTATGGAATGGTTCCAATTTAGAAAACTTAGTACTCGTGGTTTTGAAAAAAACCATTTCGAACGCCCTCGATGCCGTCTTGTTCTGGATTTGCCACCAAAGCAGTGTGTATAAAGAACAAACTTTTTTCTTCTGCTACCTGATGCCGTTTTACGATTGCGTTTGCCACTCGCCACTTATCGTCGCGAGCAGCTTTACCAGCTAACTCGATCACTTCGGCGGCCGAAACTATATAACGCCGGCTAGGTGAACTGGTGCACTGGTACTAACGAGCTCGGCCTAGGTACCCTTGCGGGGAACTCCAGATCAACACGGTTCGAGCGGGATTTTGCCTTTCCCTTCACTTTTCCTCCTTCACCATGTCCAGACATGGCTGCTTGGGATGGTTTGTTGATGTGTTGTGATGCGAACCGATGTGGTGTACGGTTTGAATGAGAATGATCGTTACGGCAGCGGAGCGGGGATTTTTAAGCTGACTGGCTGGCTCGAGAAATACGCATGTGTGAGACTGCGACCAATGTTTCGTTCATTTTTTTCTTTTTCCTTTCCAATCGTGGTTCATTCTATTTCGCTGCTGCTCTGGTTGCCCGTTTTGGTCGGTTCGATTTGAGGAGCACAAAATGGACCAATAAAAAATGGGCACATAGTGCATTTTGACAATGCTTGATATTTCACAATTATTCAATTATTTATCTCAAGAAAAATGAAATGTTATTCGTTATGATAGATGCGTAGATATATTTCCTATCAATTGATGCAAAAACCTTTGCGATCTATTGAGAAATGCTCGAGTTATAAGCGTTCCAAATCTTGCATTTTTTCCTACTTGTTCAGTGCCTAGATTTCCATTTCACCCCCTATATCTTCCGGTTAGACGTAGTCCTACGTCAAAATCCCTATGCCGAGCGCGTTAGTACCAGTGCTCCAGTCCACCTAGTCGGCGTTATATAGTTTCGGCCGCCGAAGTGATCGAGTTGGCTGGCAAAGCTGTTCGCGACGATAAGAAAATCCATTCAGAACAGACCACATTCGGTTCGGTGGACATCTAGACAAGAATAGGCAGTTTCAGCGAGTGACGAGCAGAAGATAAAAGTTTGTTCTTCATACAAACTGCTTTGGTGGCAAATCCAGAACAAGGCAGCATCGATGGCGTTCGAAATGGTTTTTTTTTCAAAACCACGAGTACAAAGTTTTCTAAATTGGAACCATTCCATAAAACACGGCGCTTATCAAGGCCATTAAACCTTTCAAAAAAGAGTTTACGAAATACAGTTCAAGGCATTCTAAAATATTATCCAAAATAATAATAAAACACAAATTGATTTTCCATAATTTGTTTGCCAGGATATGAAGAGTATGAGAATTTTGCAGTTGTGCTGAGCTTATTGATGGTTGGGGACTTTCTCGATTATTCAATTTTCACCAATTCTTAAATTGCTTCCAGATTGAAAGTACAGTAATTTTAGTTCGATAATTAGCTAATTGGATTTTTGTAAACTCTATGGGGGTCCAAATTATGACCCAACATGTCCCAAGCTGGATGGGAAGAAATTTTCCAACTGTGAAAGCTGTACCACTGTCATCGCAAATGTTCAATTACAGGTTAAAATCATCTCCAATGCGACACTGAGTGGTGCTTCGGCAAGTCGCATTAAATGTAATTTACAGTACAACATGTCCCAAGCTGGATGAGAAGAAATTTTCCAACTGTGGCGAGTGGCAAACGCACTCGCTAAACAGGTAGGTTTAACCGAACAAGATGGAGATATCGAGTGATAACAAAACAATAAACTCTTTAGATTAAAGATGATTTTGTGGACCTGAAAAGGACCCTTTTTAGCGTTTGCTTCCTTCTCCTTCTTCTTGTCGGTTTCCGAGATATTCTTCTGCGCCGTGCCGAACTTTTTGGCGGCTTTTCCACTATTCCACTAGTCTTCGGTGCCTTCGTGTTTGTTAGAAACACCTGCATGTGAATCCAACGAGCGAACAAATCGTAATGAATATATTTTTCTTCTTCTTTCTTTCTTTGTTTTTAAGAGGCTTTAAACTTTGCAGTTCATTCGCCTCTAGCCCAGTGAAGAGCCACAATAAAACCAGCCCAGAGGGGACTGGCGAAAGGGAAACCAACAAAATCACTCATCAGACCTGTCCGCTCGACTCTCGGTTAAAGAAGAAGGTAGGAAGGGATCCTATGCTTCATAAGATATTTAATATATGCTGTAAAGAAAAGTAAAAATTTACTGATCCGAGGACCAAAGCAGTAACGAAGCACAAGTGACCCAGCGAAAGGCGTGCTCCAAAGCCAAAAAACAAAAAGGCCCTTCTCAGGAGGATAGGAAGGAAAGGAGTGGAAAGGATTTGGGTGGGATTAGTGGATTGGGAGGGGGTGGGAGTGGTATGGGAAGGAAAGAGGGGAGGAGTAGGTGTGGGGTGGGGTGAAATGAAATGAAATACAGTTTGAATAGATAATAAAATATAGTGGTTTTGAATTTAATGGTATATAGTATAGCTGAAAAATGGAGAGGTTTATTTAATGAATTTATCCTCCTTGGTGAGTGTGGCTGTAGGAATAGGAAGTTGATTAAAGTATAATGTAATGGATAGAAGATAGATGTGGGTATGAAAGTATATATTATATTATTTGTTATTTATTATTATTGAATGCGTGTATATACATGTATGAATACCTTCCTTCCGACCCGTACATACATGTGTATACACACATAAACACGCATACATGACTGTGAAGTGGCGAACTTTAATAAGCAATTTCCAAGGTATTTAGTATTTCGGTTTAGATTTTACCAAAGAAGTCGGTTTCTTTCAGAAACGCAATTAAATTGGTTTCTTGGGTCTCGTCTCTACTGAGGATATCTCGGAGACTCTGACCTATGTTGTGTCGGACTCGAGCATCTTTGGTATGTTGACATTCAAGTAAAAGATGGCTAACGGAAACCGGAGCTTCGTTGCAAGCACATTGGGGTTTTTCGGCTCTGCAGAACAAGTGTGAGTTGGTGAAGTTAGTGTGCCCAATTCGAAGACGGGTAAGGACTTGCCTTTCCCTACTATTGAGACGGTCCTCCCAAGGGAGAGTGGAATTTTTGATTTTATGAAGATGAGTGGGACGGCTGTTTATCCAACCTATGTCCCAACTTTCACGGACTTGCTGTTTTACCCAGCGGACAATGTCAGATGGAGGACAGGGCATGTCTGGGGGTTCTATTTTGCTGCCCTTGCCGGCCAGTATGTCGGCGGCTGTGTTTCCGCGGATTCCTGAGTGACCAGGAACCCAGCAGAAGGAGATGTTTTTATTTGAAGCAGCCTCTTCTGTTTGCTTAATCCATGGGTGTTTGCTGTTTCCACTTAGAAGATCGTGGAGACAGCTAGCTGAGTCTGAGAATATTGTGGTAGGAAGAAACTCATGGGTGCATTCTTGGGTAGCTATTAAAAGGGCGAAAGCTTCCGCACTGAAGATGGAGCATTGCGGTGGAAGAGAAAAGCTACCAGTGTATCTACTCTCAAAGATTCCACATCCAACTCCATCGGCACTGACTGAACCATCTGTGTATACCTGGTGGTTGATTTGAAAATTGGATGCAATGAGGTTATTGAAGCAGGCTTTGACTTTTGGAGAAGGGTCTCCCGCCCGAACTGCCTTGAGAAGTTCAAGGTTAATGTTCGGCGGTTTGACGTTCCAATTTCTTCCCGTCGCAGATGAACGTTCACATATATCGGGAAGATCTTTGTTCGTGAGATTTTTGAACCATGTTTTAGCCCTATGTATTAATGGGACATTGTGGTCGCTTTCGGGGAGAGACAAGTGACGGATGGCTTTATTCGTGATGGCTTTTGTTACCAGGTGGGTGAAGGGAAGTTGCCCACTTTCTGCCATTACAGCAAGAGTAGGACTGGTGGGAAAAGCGCCAATTGCGAGCCGAATTGCTTTATTGTAAATTGGTTGAATGGTGTTTAACACCCTGTCCCCTCCACGGCTGAAGGTGCCTATTCCGTAAAGGATTTGTGGGACCAACCAAACATTTACAACATTTAGCAGCGTCTTTCTATGGCCAGAGGCTAGGTTGCCTGCGATAGCCTTGACGATGTTCAATTTCTTTCTGGTGGCTATTTTGGTCTTTTGGGAATGTGATAGGAAGTTGAGTTTCTTGTCGAAAGTAACCCCTAGTATTTTCAATGTCCTCATTGTAGGGATCGGGATTTTGTTGAGCTGAAGATAGGTTCTCCTTCTGAGAGCTTTTCCGATATGTATGTGTTTGGATTTCTCCGGGGAAAGTTTGAAACCTGTTTTTAGAGCCCATTTTTGGATGGAGTCTAAGGTTTTTTGAAGCCTCTTTCTCTGGATTAAGCCGAAGCAGCTCGTAGAGATAAGAGTGATGTCATCTGCATAGACTATGACCTTTATATGGTCCGGGATAATCTCGAATAGAGATTGCATGGCAATGTTGAAGAGGGTTGGTGAAAGTGCTGAGCCTTGTGGGAAGCCGTTTTCTGGGATTTTTAGAGAAGATTGGTGGTTGTTAATAACGGTTTTGAAAGACCGGTTTTCTAGAAAACTTTTAATGAAGAGACCTAATCTCCCACGAATCCCCCAGTCGAAAAGGCTTTTCAGCACTGGGTACCTCCATGCCCGATCGAAGGCCTTGGATAAATCCAGGGAAACAATATCAATGTGGTGTAATTTTTCAGTTGCGTCGTCTAGGATTTTTTCGATTGCTACAAGGCAATCTTCTGTACCTTTTCCCGCACGGAAGGCGAATTGTCTGGGATCAATCAGCTTATTTGACTCTAGAAAAGTCGTTAAGCGTCGATTGATCATTTTTTCCAAGACTTTCCCAACACAACTTAGAAGAGTGATGGGGCGGAAATTGTCAAGAAGATGGTTGTTCATGTCTGGTTTCGGGATACAGATCATTAAACCCTCTTTCCAGCAACTGGGGAGGGTTTCACTGTCCCAGACTTTGTTGAGGAGCTTCAGAAGTGCTTTTTTCCCGAGATGGGGTAGATTCTTAAGCATAGGGTAGCTGATGTCATCAGGTCCTGTGGATCCTTGTTTGACTTTGTTCAGTACCCAATCGAGCTCTTTGAGGGAGAGGTTTTTGTTGAAGTCAAATTCCACATCGGTATGAAAATCGATGGGAATTCTTTCGCATTCCGTTTTGTGGGTTAGAAAGGTTTGGTCGTAGTTTTGATTGGAGGAGGCGGAAGCAAAGAAATCTCCAAACGCCTCGGCGATGATTTTCCGGTCATTGGTGTATTGACCGTTAATTAGAAGATTATATTCTTTGCTTCTTTTCTTTCCATGAAGCCTGCCAATCTTACTCCATAACTCCTTTGTTGACTCGTTGGGATTAATTTCGCTGACGAATTTAACCCAACTGTTGTGCTTGGCTGTGTTGATAGCAGTCTTAGCTTCTTTGCGAGCCCTTTGGAACTCTGCAAGCAGAGTGGGTCTCAGTGGGCTGTCCGGATGGGCCTTTCTTAATTTGCGTAGGGCCTTACGTCGACCTTTGATCGCTGCCTTCAGCTCAGGTGACCACCATGGGACACATTTCCTGCCAGGGATGCCACTGGTTCTGGGGATGTGCACCATTGCAACTTCTAGGACAACTTTGGAGAATTCCTCGGCTGTCCAATCTCGTTTAGCGGAGAGGCGGTTTTCAATGTCAAACTGATAGCCAGCCCAGTCAGCGTATTCAAATTTCCATCTTGGCCTTGTTGAAAACTCTGGAGAAGTTTGGCCGAAGGAGGTGAAGATTGGAAAATGATCGCTTCCGCAAGTATCATCGTGGATGTTCCAAGAAAGTTTTGAAGATAGTTTGTCTGATACTATAGTGAGATCGATGGCTGAAGTAGTACCAGAATAATGGATTCTGGTGTGTTGGCCGTTGTTAAGAAGGAGAAGAGAATGGTCGGATATGAAATCCTCAATGATGGATCCTTTTCGATCGAGGTATGCACCTCCCCAGGCGTATGAGTGGGCGTTGAAATCACCCATAAGCATGATTGGGGCGGGAAGTTGGGCGAACAGATGGTCCAGTTGTCCGCGTAGAGTGTTCGGATCGGAATCATTAGTGATGTAGATGCTAACGACGGTGATTGGAAAGGGGTGTTTAATGCGCACTACCACTGCCTGAAGATCAGTGGTAATGGGAAGAAGATCATGTGGAGTGCCATCTTTGATTGCGATTGCAACTCCGTTTTTTGAGGGGTTGGGACCCTCTTTGAAATATGTGATATATTTTGAGATGAAGTGTTTATCGAAGTTGTTTGGAGTCATAGTTTCTTGAAGGGCTATGACTGTGGGATTAGAGTTTGAAATAAGCATTTTCAGTTCTAGAATATTTCGTCGGATACTTCTGATGTTCCATTGTATCCCGAATTTCTGTGTTGGAGTGAATGTGTTGGTGTTGTTAACTCTAATTCCTAAGTCTTAATTGTGTGTATGTTTGAACTATTCAAAGAGAATTAGTTCGATGGTCCTTTACCCTTGGAAAGAGAAGCTTTCTTTGAGGTATTGGTGTTGTTTTTGTTTGGTGTAGAAGTCTTTGGAGTGTTTGTTGTGTTTGTGTTGTTTTTTGTTGAATGTGCGTTGCTGTTGTTGTTATTGTTGTTTTTTGTTTGATGTGTGTTGTTGTTGTTGTTGTTTTCTGTTGGGGTTGTATTGTTATTTGTTGTTGGTGTCTGTCTTTGTTCATTCTTAGTTCTTTTCTTGTCCTTGTTTGTTTGGGTCTCATCTTCAGATTTTTGATCTGACTCTGAGAATGATCCTTTAGTTATTTTTCTTTTGTTTTTGTTTTTGTTTGGAACATCAGACGTATCCATAGAAATGACTGATTCGCTTTCGGATTCAGTTGATGAACTACCAGTTGTTGAATCTGTCATGGTTGTATCGAATGTAGTGTCAATTGGGGGGGTGCTTTCGCGACTAGAAGTGGCCGAAGCGGCCGAGGCGCAGTTACATTTGCAGTTACATGTGGGTGCTGGCTTTTGCAAGTTGGTGAGTCTGTTTTGCAGAACACTTGCGAATGAAGAGCCATTGTTTTGAAGTTGAAACTGTTCCTTTGCCTCTTTGTGTGAAATTCCATTATCGATTCTGATTCTGGTAATTTTATTTTCATTTTGCCATACGGGACAATTCCTACTGGAAGAGGAGTGGTTTCCTTGGCAGTTGACACAAAAAGCTGAAGCATTGCAAACTATGTTTGCTTCTGTTTTTTGTTCCGGATGTTCTTGGCCGCAGTTTCTGCAAAGCGGATTTTCGCGCTTGCATCGCTTGGTCGTATGCCCAAATTTATAGCATTTGTAGCATTGCATGCTAGGGTAGAAGTTTCTAGTCCCGACTCGAATGAACCCGAAATAAATGAAATCGGGAACAACCGTTCCACGAATGGTCAAAATTAAGGTTGCCGTTGGGACAACAATGTTGTTATCCTTCCTGGTAATACGCTTGACATCGATCACACCTTGATCGGAAAGCTCAGTAACCAGTACGGATTCTTTGATGTCAATGACATCACGGCAAGTGACAACGCATTTGCGTTGATTTAATGTTGGGTGAAAGATAACTTCAACAGGGGTTTCATCTATCAATTTAGTTATTGAAAGGAGCTTACCAATAATATCCTTGTCCTTGGTTATAAGAATATACTGCGTCCTCTTTTTTTCGTCTCGTTGTGGTCTCGCGCTGTTAAATTTATCCCCCGCAACGTTGGAGATAGTTTTACTAACTATGAACGGATTGGAAGGGATCACGTTCTCTCCTGTTGCACGAAGGAGCAGAATCTGCAAATTGCCGTTGAGTGGGTCGGCCCACTTTGGAGAGGTACGTTGGGTAGGTTTCCCTTCGTACAGGTTTGTAGCCCGGCCTTGAGGAGGCCCGGAGCTACTGGAAGCCATTTTGTTGTCTGGCTACACCCTAGGTATAGCCGACAAGTGGGTTTCACTTTGCACTAAAGCACTGAGTTATTCTTGTGAGGGCTTGACACTTGGGGATATGTTCCCAGAAAATACTACTTTTTATACAAGAGCACTTGAAAAACCACCAATATCGCGGGTAAACTTTTGGAATTATTCCCTCCTGTCACTTCACAGTCCGTACGCGTGCGTATTCTTTTTAAATTTTATTTTATGTTGTAAACACTAAGCACTACTATTAAAATTGGCAACACTGCCAGAAAATAAAAAGGGGGCGTGGCGTCAGTGACGCCGCGTAAGCGCGCGCTTTTCCGGTTCACCGGTAGGCGCCCGCTCCTCACGGTCGAAACGAACTGTTGTTTCCTGCTTCTTTTTCTGCTGCCACACTAAAACCGTTGAAATCACTCCTTTCGAAAACGCCGGGGGGGGGACGTCCTAGTCCGCTTGTCCAAAACGTCCAACTGCTGAGCTGAAAATAAAAGCGACCTTCTCGGTCGGAGGTTAAAATCAGTATGATATATTTTTTTGCCATCGCTCCCTTTTAACGCTCATTCGTTCGTCTCGTTGGACTCGCCCCTTTGGCTGAGTCTGCTGATTTGTCTCTATCCTGTGAGCGTGTACCGCTAAAGTACAAAACGCGCGGATCCGCTGAAAAATATATCATTCTCTTTCAAACCGTAAATCAGTGTGGTTGTATGGCATCGTTTCACATCACATCGCATCAACAGATTGGTGCCGGAGCACCAGCATACCTAATAGCGGTTATAGAATTTCGGCCGCCGGAGTGCTCGAGTTGGCTTGCAAAGCTGCTCACGACAATAAGAAAACCCGCCTACAGAACAGAGCACATTCGGTTCGGTGGCAACAATCAGTTTCAGCGAGTGGCAAACGCAATCTCAAAACGGCAGCAGGTAGAAGAAGGAAAATGTTTGTTTATACAGACTGCTTTGGTGGCAAAACCAGCCACCGTAAAACACGGCGCCTTTCATGGCCATTAAGCCATTCAAAGAAAAGTTATTAAAAGTTATTCACAATACCAATGCATTCTAAAGTGACATAATATGACATATAATATGAACTGAATTATTTTGTTTATGCTTGTTTTTGAACTTATTGGTGGTTGAGGTCTTTTAAATTGATCATTCAGTTTTCACAAACCCATACATGGTCTCCGAATTAAAAGTGGCTCCAAATTACAACACATTGTATGCAGGATGGCATTAACGAATTTTCTCGGTAGCAAGAACAGCTTTCTTTAGTTGATAACTGATGTTGAAAATTGACTGACGTTACATCTGCATTGTATAGAAACATAACTAAGGAGCAATATGATGAGCTATGCATTTCCTGCTACTCTGTTCTTATTTTAAAGGACTTTAATACGAAGGTCATCCGTCCCTGTATTCACATTGATTTTTCAGAACGTTTATAGCTCGTCTATTCCTCGACAGATTGTAGAGTTCGTCTCCAAAACCTCAGTTCTTTTCATTTTTATTTATTTTGTTTGCGGAGACTACAAATATTACAATTCATTCGTCTCCGAAACCACAGTTTAAGGTACGGTAATGTGCTCAATGAACTGACGACCACCTATGCATTCCTTATCACAGCCATCATTTTGATTGTACGATATGTGCATACGCCGAAAAATGCCCGGCGTTGAACATTTAATGAGTACAAAGCCTTCGGAAAAAAAATCAAGAATCAAATATAAGACAATGAGAAAAAAATGAGAAATTTTTTACAAAAAAAAACGCAAAAACACAACCAAAAGGTTCATTTCAGAACTCCCAACATGTTCATAAAGAGTAAACAGTAAGCTAATCCATATTTCAGGTAGAGAGGTAGGTATTCACGTAGGAGAAGACAATAAAACAACATATTTAAAATATATATTTAGAATAAGCTGTCCCCGTTGTATAGTCCTACGTCACTCCGGTTATGTCCCCGACATTACCCACCCGTCTTTTTACCTCATAATCTTGTTCTTGTACAATAAAAGTGTTTATGATATTGTTTGTTTGCAGAATAATTATTAACTATAACTAATTATGTAGTATATATATATTCGTTTGTTTTATTCTATTTTTTATTATTTTATTTCTTCAATCTCTTACTTCTGTTCCGTATCCACCACACGACCAACTCTATACCTTTTTATTCTGTCTTTATGCACAATATCTGATTTCTTATTTAATTGAATCTTTACATTTTCACCCAAATCATCAAGTATTTTAAATGGGCCTCTATATTTCGCTTCCAGTTTTTTGGAATTTTCGTTCTTGATGAGAACAAGTTCTCCTACTTTAAAATCAGTTTGTTTTTTATTTTCGTCATAATTTGCTTTTCGTTTGCATTTTTGGTGTAATAATTGTTTCCTTGCAGCATCATGAGAATGTCGTAGCTTTAATCTCAAATATGTAGAGTAGTCATCCAGATTGTAGTCAGGTTTTTCTGATATTTCCGTTAAATTTGTGGGTAAATTTGCTAGTTTTCCATACACCAGATAAAAGGGTGTAAATCCTGTGGCAGAATGTACTGTGTTATTGTATGAGAATTCATAGAACGGTAGCCATTCAGACCAAGTGAATAGTTTCCCGTCGCATTGTATTCTCAGATATGTACTCAGTGTTTTATGGGAATTTTCTAAAGCTCCAATGGATTGATGGTGATATGCCGTTGAATTAACTTTCTGTATTTCAAGTATCTTTGCAATATTAGTGAATAGCTCCAACATAAACTCAGTTCCTCTATCAGATGCAATCACTTTTGGTACTCCGTATTTCAAAATTACATTAGTTACAAAAGCGTTTGCAACAGTTTGAGTGCTCTTGTCAGGTATTGGTGTTGCAGTAATGAATTTTGATAATTCGCACTGCGTAGTCAGAATGTATTCAAATCCTTCTGATTTAATCATTGGACCTACTATGTCCAGATAAACTTTCTCAAATGCAGTTTCTGCAGTCGTTGTGATTTTCATAGGAATCTTTGTATTGGTTAGTTTATTCATTTGACATTGTTTACAACGTTTTACAAATTCCTCTATATCTTTGCTCATACCTCTCCAATAGTATCTCTGTTGGATAGCGTTGAGCGTTCTTTTGATTCCTGCATGGCCTGCAGTTGGCAATAAATGAAAATCATTCATAATAAGTAATTTTTCATTTTCGTCCTTGACTTCTTTCATGTGTTTTCCAATTATATATATTTTCGGCATGCCTTTTAATTTTAATGCATTGATGTTTTTTATTAATTCATTTATCGTTGCAACGTTATTTTTTACAATCAATGCTCCTATTTTTTCTTTTTCAGTAAATTCAATGATTCGGTTCATCATTCCCCGTAGGTGAATTGATGTCGTCATCAAAGGGATTACTATTTTGTTTTTGGAAAACTTTACGTCCTTTGTTTTTTGGTCTATCTCAAGTTCTACACTGTCTATGACGGATGGTGAAGGGTGATCAATCCTTTCTTCACTCGTCATTTCAGATGAACTTTGTTTCGTCGATCGTTCCATAGAACGTGTTGTTATTAGACAATTCTTGTTATTTAGTGATTTAAGTTCTTGGATCGAAATTCGCGATAACGCGTCCGCTATCACATTTTCCGCTCCACGTTTGTAAATCACCTCGAAATCATATTCTTCTAAAGCCAATCTAAATTTTGTTAATCGGCTTGAAGGGTCATTAAGAGAAAAAAGATATACTAAAGGTCTATGGTCAGTATATACTATAAACTTCCTTCCCCATAGGTAAGGTCGAAAATGTCGTATACCCCATACCATAGCCAATAGTTCTTTCTCAATAGTAGGATAATTTTTCTCTGCTTGATTGAGCATTTTACTGGCGTACGCAACCGGTCTGTCATTACTATTAGATAGAACAGCTCCAATCGCAATACCAGATGCATCAGTGTGCAGAGAGAATGTATTGTCATTTGAAAAATTCGGAAAATCTAATATCGGTGGGTTCATAAATCTTTTTCTAAGTTCATTGAAAGATGTTTCGCACTCATTCGTCCAGACAAATTGCATATGTTTCCTGGTGAGAAGATTTAAAGGTGCACACAAGAAAGCAAAATTCTTTATATGCTTTCTATAGTAGTTTGCAAATGCCACAAACCTTTTCACTTCGTCAGCAGTGACAGGTCTAGGCCAATTTTTTATAGCGTCCACTTTAGCAGGATCTGGTTTGATTCCGTTCGCTGAAATAAAATGTCCTAGATAGACTAATTGTTCTTGTAGAAAGTTACACTTCGCTGGGTTTAGCTTTAAGTTAACTTCCCGTAATCTTTCAAATATCGTGATTAAGTTCTTGTTGTGTTCCTCAAATGTATTACCAAATATAATAAGATCATGAAGGTAAACTAAACATTGTGTTCCATTGAGACCTGACATTGCAGTCGTCATGAGTCTTGAAAAAGTAGATGGGCTTGTTTTCAATCCCATCGGCAATCCGGTCATTTGGTATTGTCCAGTTGCTGTAGAAAATGCCGTCACAGGTCTATCTTCTGTTCTTAATTGACATTGATAGTATCCTTGTGACAAATCTAAGTGCGTAAAGTATTTAGCTCCTGCTAAGGAGTCGATCACTTCTTCAATATTTGGAAGTGGAAACTTGTCATTCTCGAGAATATTGTTGAGTTTTCGATAATCAACAACCAGTCTCCATTTTTTAGAATCATCATCCGATTTTTTGGGTACAAGTAAAATCGGGCAGTTCCATTCAGAACGAGTTTTTTCAATAATCCCGTCTGATAACATTTTCCCAATTTGTTTATCAATCTCCTTCTTTTGAGATTGCGGCAACCTGTATTGTTTTGAATATATTGGCTTCGCATCTTTTTTTAGATTTATTGTTGGCGTAAATATATCTCTTTTTGTTAGCTTATCATCCTTTAAACAAAAGATGTCCGCGTACTTCATACAAATTTTTCCTATCATCTGCTTCTCCTTAGTTTGCAGATGTGTCATATTAAGTTCCTTGAGCAATTCGCTTGCCCTATTTGTGTCATACTTAGGAAAATTTATATTTTCGATTTGATTATAATTCTTCAAAGGTTTGATCTCAATGTCTAATGATTTGATACATGTTGGTTTGTCCGCTATATTCACTAACCTTACTGGTATCTTACCATGTTTAGGTGTAGCTAGTGAGTTAGCTATAAAAACTGAAGTTGTGATCTGTTTATTTAAAACCAAACAGTCTTCTTTATATTTAGTCATTACATATGTGATTATTTCTGAACGAGGAGGTATAGTTACAAAAGCACGATTATTAGATATGAAGGGAATTACTATTGTTGTGGGATTGTTTCTCAATTCTAAAGTTAAAGAGTTGAAATTGATGATTGCGTCATTTTGTCGTAGAAAATCTGTACCGAGTAAAGCTGGAACGCTTTCTGGTAGTTTCTCTATAACATGTAACGTAATAGGAAATTTAAATTTCTTGTGTCCTAAATTCACATAAATTGTTCCAATGGAACAAGATGTACCATTTATGCCATTAACTTTCAATGAATTATCCTTACAAATTGGTATATTATCTGGCACAAGTCTTTTTGATATTATTGAACAACTTGCTCCAGTATCAATAATAAAATTAATTGGATCATCTAGTAAGTTCAACGGTATTCGTAGTAATCCATTACATGAGTTAGTCACGAAAAAGTTCGCCAACCACATTGACTTCTTCTTCTTCATTCCGCTGTTGCCTAGTATTGTTCTGTTCTGCTACATTCACGTGAGCATTATTTTGTCTGTTGCGGTTGTTAGTGTTACTATTATTGTTATTGTTGTTGTAATTGTTGCCTCTGTTCCCATTGTTATTATAATTCTGAAAATTTCCTCTGCGGAAATTTCCACGTCCCCTGAAAAATCCGCGGTCTCGCCTGAATCCAGACGCGCGACCTCTCCAATTATTGTAGTTTCCTCTCCAATTATTGTTATGTTCTCCTCTAGTGTATTGCTGAAAATTGCACCATAAAGCCATTTCATTTCTTGGTTTCGATGTACCTGGGTTGCACTCTAAGGCGTCAGAGATAGCTTTGTTTAGGTTAGTGGGGTTTCTAGCCCTCAGCAGAAATTGCGTAGTCGGATCGTTAAGTCCTTCCACAAAAGCTCTGACTGCTATCGGTTGAACAATATTCGTAGCAGCCGCTTCTGATACAAATGTGCCTTGCGACACATGTGCCGAAGCTAATTTCGTTGCCAAATTCTCTATCTCTGTCCCGAAATCCGTAATATTTTTATTCTGTTGCTTTTTTGAAAGCATTTCACTTTCCACGGCTCTTGGTGTAATTTTTACTGCAAATTTATTTTTTAATGTTAAAAAAGCTTCATCTACCGTTTTTGTATTGTCTATGGTACCGTGAGCAGCACCAGATAAAGTAATTTTCATGAATTTTATTATATCTGCCTCTGGTACTTCGGAGGAATAGTCTTTTAAGAGTTGAACACTCTCTATGTAGCTTGCTAAAGTGTTTGCCGATCCATCGAAAGGTTTAACTACTTTAAGGGCTAGCACTAAATCAAGTTTATTCGCCATCTTATTATTATCTTCAAATAAAACGGAAATATTTACATCTATCTGGTTGTCAATGTCTTTATCTAATTTTAATAACTGAAAACTCTCTTTTATAATATGACCCAAAAATCTTCTTTTCTCTATAAATAATTTGTCTTTGCTTAGATCTTTGTTCTTATAAATCAATTTATTAATATCTTCACGTATTTTAATTAGTCGATTTCTCTTTAAAATTTTAGTCTCTTTTTTGTGTTTGTTGAATTTCTTCAAGTTGCTGTGCAATCTGACAACTTCTTCATACAGTATAAAAAATTGTTCCATTCCACTCACCAACCTCTCTACGTATCAAAAATTTATGTTCCATAATTTTTCAATTCCAGCCTCCGATGCCAGTCCGATGTGAAAAACTTTCATAGCTGCATCCTCTCCTTCCAGTTGAAGTATCTCCTGGAATTCCTTGAAGTGACGAGTCTGTTGACTATTGTTGAATTACCCTCGTTTAATCGTACTATTTCTATCTCCAATCAATCGCTCACTGTATGCACAATTTCTAAACGGAAATCACAATTTCTGTATCCTTGCTTTGTCCATAACTGCATAATCACAATTTCTGTATCCATGCTTTGTCCATAACTTCACTTAGTCCATAAATCTTCTGATTTACTATTGGCTCTAAATTCATATCATCGTTTAGTCCACAATTTTCCGCGTTTTTACGACACCCACTACTTTCATATTTGCGCTGATAGTTGGCGAGCGGCTCGTTCAGCTACTCTTTCCGTGTGTTGCCGATTCATTTTAATCACTGCTCTTAGCACAATATATCCGGCGAAGAATAGAGCCAACACACATAGCGCCACCGTTTGTGCTGTTTGGTGGGCCTCGCTACTACTCGACGAGGTTGCCGCTACAACCTCATCGGCACTAAAAAAAACCCATTTTTCTATCACTTTAACTTATCACAAAATTGGCAAGATCGCCATGTGGTGTCCCGAGTAACGGACGTGATATTTTGTATTTAAAAGACTCGACTGCACGTCTCCGCAGTTGGAGTTAGCGTAAGAACACACTGGACGGCTCTCCCGCGCGGATTTCGCAATGACAGACCGCCGCCGGGCCTCGATAATGGAATGTAAGCGTGGAAACACACTAGACGGCTCTCCCGCGCGATTCTCGCAATGACAAGTCGCAGCAGGAGCTCGATGAAAAACACATTCAGCGGCTTTCGACGGCTTCACTAGCGGCCATTATCATATTTTTATAGACGGATGCAAGACGAGTCTATGGTACAAGGTACAACTGTTTGGACAGTAAGCGGATTAGAGGGGAGGTATATAAAGACAGAATGGTGGAAAACGGAAGAGGGATGTTTACCTGAGCGAGAGGGAGAAAGAAGTTGATCGCACACGTCTGAAATATTGCATTTCTCGATAATTTGGGTAGTATTCGAGAATCCGCAGCTACATGACCACAGAGTGATTTTCACGTATTAGCTCACCGATAGTACATTAACTATTACCTTGCTTCATGTGCACCGCATAAACACTAATACTATCACAAAACCGTTGCGGCGCATCATCTCCATCGAGCCACCGCAGAGAATGAGGAACCTTACAACAGTGACTTTAGAACCGGCCGTACCCGCTCCGCCTTGTGTGTTTTATCTCATTCACATTCCATTATCGAGGCCCCGCGGCGGTCTGTCATTGCAAAATCCGCGCGGGGAAGCCGTCCAGTGTGTTCTTACGCTAAATGATATAAAACACACAAGGCGGGGCGGGTGTGTACGGTTCCAAAATCACTGTTGTACGGTTCCTCATTCGCTGCGGTGGCTCGATGGAGATGATGCACCGCAACGGTTTTGTGAGAGTATTAGTGTTTATGCGCTTTTGAAAGGTGTAAATAAAGCAAGGCATTAATAAATGTACTCTCAGGTGAGCCAATACATAAAAACCACTCTGCGGTCATGTAGCTGCGAATACTCGAATTCCATCCAAACTGTCGAGAAATGCAATATTTCAGACGTCTGTGATCAACTTCTCTCTCTCTCTCTCGCTCAAGTAAATATCCCCTCTTCCGTTTCCCACCATTCTGTTTTCATATACCGCCCCTCTAATCCGCTTACTGACCAAACAGTTGTACCTTGTACCATAGACTCGTCTTGCATGCGTCTATAAAAATATAATAATGGCAGATTGTAAAACCGCCGAAAGCCGCTGAGTGTGTTCTACATCAAGCTCCTGCTGTGACTTGTCATTGCGAAAATCGCGCGGTAGAGCCGTCTAGTGTGTTTCCACGCTTATTCTCCCTTATATTGTTTCGCTTCTCTCTTCGTACGGCTAACTCGTGTGGTGGCTACGTGACCCTTTACGCTTACTCAGCACACACGCGTTCATCGCCTGGGTGGCGTGATCGCGTTATTGCTGATCATTATGTTTGCATAAATATGATGCTTATTGCTTCTTTCGGAAGGGCCGTATCCACCACAATTTCATACCATTCTACTGAACAGTTATTTCTAAAATTTCACAGCATTATAAAATAATATCCGATGTTATAAACAAGCGTATTATATAAAATAACAGCGTAGTAGTTATAATTTTTTTTCCATCTTTTAAGCTTTAGAGCGGTTTTTTTTGCCTCTAGCTGAACATATTGGTTCAAAGGTACCAGGTGAAGGATAGCCTCCAATGCCTTTGAAGGAGTGCTTCGCATTGCTCCAGTAATTGCAATGCATGCTAGTCGTTGGAATTTGTTTAGCTTTTTTGTAGCTATAGTCTCCTTAGTCTTTGGCCACCATACAAATGAGGCATAGGTTATCCTAGGCCACACAATTGCAGTGTAGTCCCACCATTTTTGGTTGAAGTTATTCATTTCATTTTAAAGCGTGCCCATAGGGCTGAGTTGGCCTTGCTGGTTATTGAATCTAAGTGCGCGTTTAGTTTAGCATCTAAGATAACACCTAGATATTTCACTGAAGCGCTGCTTTTTATTTCCTCTCCCCCAAGATGTAAAGACTGCAGATGCTGTTTTTTTCTTTTTGGTGAAAGGAATAATTGTTGTTTTTGGGGGATTTATGCTGTGTGAGCATGCTCTGGATCCATTGGACTATGCAGTCATCTGAGTGTCTGTTTCTCATAGCTTGTACCATTTGTAAGGTAGAAAGGATCTCACCGCGTTTATTACTCTGGCCCTCGTAAAGACTAACCCAGCAACTATGTTAGCGATATCCTTTGCACTTTCAGGTCTTGTGAGGTACCTTTGGAAACTTTTTGTGTGTTTTTATAGCCAGGATTTGTATTCGAGTGGACAGATGTAGATCCCGGGAAGTGAGTATTCATCAGTAAGTCTAGTACTTCTGAGGGAGGTTTTGTAAGCGAACCATCCTTTTTAAGGGAACCTAGCCCGTTCGAGTGGGCTTTTGCCAGAGTCTTATTGAGTCTAGCAACGATTGAAGTGTTTTCAATGCTTTCGCAGTTATATACCCAGGATTTTCGTTTGGATCGTCTCAGTTCTCTGTTGTACTCAGTTAAAGCCCTTTTTGTATTGAGACCAGTCTGAAGTAATTTTTGTTCTGTTGAACAGTTTCCGCGCTGTTTTGCGAAGCTGTTCAAGCCTTTTATTCCACCAACGTTCCTTGTTGAAGAAACTCTTCTTAGTGGGCAATTGCTGTTGTAGACAGAGACTATCGTTTCGTTTAATTCTTTTGAAGCTGATTCAAGCTGCTGAATCGACCTTATTTTTGAGTTTAAAGTTTTTGACTCGGTTCGAGGGAATACCGATCCCAATTGGTTTTTTTTCATCTCGGTATTCTCTCTGAACTATCATGCCGCCATCTCATTCAGAAATAATGTTAACATTAGTTTCCAGACGGCGACAAAGAAAACCTCACCATTACTGAATCCCTTTTATGTATTGAGGTGTTCAGTGAACAACGTCCTGTGTGACGAACATGGAAAAGAGCTGCCTAAAGAATTGTGGCTCGCCAGTGCTCCTGAATTGTATCCCCCACGCGGGAAGACGAGAATAAGAGGAAACTGAACCATATTCCAATGGAAGCAACGTTCCAGCAGCATGCAACCCGTGTGCAACCAATAGAGGCGAAAACAAAAGGTATCATCATCAACCAGGAAAGTTTGGTCTGGTTCGATGCCATCGACAGAAAAAAAAAATTGTGAGCAGCTAATCGAGCGACGGTGGCCCAAGGAACGGTTTAAGTAAATGTTTATATTTTTTATTTATATGAAAAATTTGTATAATGAAACACATATAATGAAACGACGGTGGTCCAATGAACTGTTTCAAGTAAATGTTTAATTTTTTTATTTATATAAAAAATCTATATAATGAAACAAGAGTAGTTTATTAAAAAAAAAAAGGAAGTGGGTTATATCTATGGTATAACCGCAAGGGTGACGTAGGACTATCGTTGATTTAGAGATCATTTGTTTGAAGTTGAATCTAAATTCATTCTGAATGAATGAATATTTGGGGAACTTCGAAAACGAGAGCGTTACGTTGGAGGCACAAGGTTTTATGCATCCAATATTGGATACGGAAATATCCTACTGATGGGGAACAATAATCTTCAGAAGCTATCCTGTTAATTGCGATTGATTGAAAATCACAAAACCAAATGTATTTGGTCACAGTGTTACATGGATAGAAAACATTCAAATAAACTTTTTCACATGAATGTAATTTTAAATTCCCAGAGGAACTGGCAGATTATTTTCAGTAACGATTAGATATTACCACATTTTCCTCGATACTGGAAGCCCACCAGTGGTTAATGCTAACTTGATAACCATCAGTTAATAGCACTTGATTGAGACATATTTGGTCACAGTGTTACATGGATAGAAAACATTCAATTAAACTCTTTCACATGAATGTATTTTTAAATTCCCAGAGGAACTGGCAGATTATTTTCCGGATCTTTCTCAATGCTGAATGGTATCCAAACGGAAAGAATTCCGTGCGTGTATGTGTGTATGTAGCGGCTACTTCGATGGTCACCTTCTCTTCTCCTGAAGGATCGGCTTCTCTGTGCTCCCTCACAGTTTCAAACAAACTGCTTGCGTTTCAGGGCAGATCTCGATCCTTCGCCGTCGAGCACCCTCAGCAACGATGTTGTCTTGTCGATGTCCTCACGAAAAATGAATGCATCTCACCACCAGAATATCGCTTAAGTATGCTTTTTGTGCGTGATTGAATCGAGAGAAGGCGTGGTTTACGATGGCAATTTGGAAGGCAAACTAGAGGGGAATGAACTCTCTGAGCTCGGAACTTTCGGCGACTGAGCAATAATCGATTGCGGGCGCATACAATATTGGATACGGAAATATCCTACTAATGGGGAAGAATAATCTTCTGAAGCTATCCTGTTAATTGCGATTGATTGAAAAACCACAAAACCAAATGTATTTGATCACAGTGTTACATGAAAAGAAAACATTCAAATAAACTATTTAACATGAATATATTTTGAAAATTCCCAAAGGAACTGGCAGATTATTTTCAGTAACGATTAGATATTTCCACATTTTCCTCGATACTGGAAGCCCACCAGTGGTAAATGCCAACTCGATAACCACCTGTTAATAGCACTTGATTGAAACATATTTAGTCACAGTGTTACATGGATAGGAAACATTCAATTAAACTCTTTCACATGAATATATTTTGAAAATTCCCAGAGAAACTGGCAGATTATTTTCAGTAACGATTAGTTATTTCCACATTTTCCTCGATACTGGAAGCCCACCAGTGGTTAATACCAACTCGATAACCACCCTTAATAGCACTTGATTGAAACATATTTGGTCACAGTGTTACATGGATAGAAAACATTCAATTAAACTCTTTCACATGAACATATTTTGAAAATTCCCAAAGGAACTGGCAGATTATTTTCCAGCAATGATTAGATCTTTCCGGAACTTTCTCGATGCTGAATGGCATCCTAACGAAAAGAGTTCTGCGCGTGTATGTGTCGATCCTTTGGCCGTCCACCTCCTCCAGCACGTTAGGCAACGATGTTGTCTTGTCGATGTCCTCACGAAAAATGAATGTGTCTCACTTTCTTTCTTTCTTTCTTTGTTTTTAAGAGGCTTTAAACTTTGCAGTTCATTCGCCTCTAGCCCAGTGAAGAGCCACAATAAAACTAGCCCAGAGGGGACTGGCGAAAGGGAAACCAAAAAAATCACTCATCAGATCTGTCCGCTCGACCCTCGGTTAAAGAAGAAGGTAGGAAGAGATCCCATGCTTCATAAGATATTTAATATATGCTGTAAAGAAAAGTAAATATTTACTGATCCGAAGACCAAAGCAGTAACGAAGCACAAGTGACCCAGCGAAAGGCGTGTTCCAAAAACAAAACAACAAAAAGGCCCTTCTCAGGAGGATAGGAAGGAAAGGAGTGGAAAGGATTTGGGTGGGATTAGTGGTGTGGAAGGGGGTGGGAGTGGTATGGGAAGGAAAGAGGGGTGGAGTGGGTGTGGGGTGGGGTGAAATGAAATGAAATACAGTTTGAATAGATAATAAAATATAGTGGTTTTGAATTTAATGGTATATAGTAGAGCTGAAAAATGGAGAGGTTTATTTAATGAATTTATCCTCCTTGGTGAGTGTGGCTGTAGGAATAGGAAGTTGATTAAAGTATAATGTAATGGATAGAAGATAGATATGGGTATGAAAGTATATATTATATTATTTGTTATTTATTATTATTGAATGCGTGTATATACATGTATGAATTCCTTCCTTCCGACCCGTACATACATGTGTATACACACATAAACACGCATACATGACTGTGAAGTGGCGAACTTTAATAAGCAATTTCCAAGGTATTTAGTATTTCGATTTAGATTTTACCAAAGAAGTCGGTTTCTTTCAGAAACGCAATTAAATTGGTTTCTTGGGTCTCGTCTCTACTGAGGATATCTCGGAGACTCTGACCTATGTTGTGTCGGACTCGAGCATCTTTGGTATGTTGACATTCAAGTAAAAGATGGCTAACGGAAACCGGAGCTTCGTTGCAAGCACATTGGGGTCTTTCGGCTCTGCAGAACAAGTGTGAGTGGGCGAAGTTAGTGTGCCCAATTCGAAGACGGGTAAGGACTTGCCTTTCCCTACTATTGAGACGGTCCTCCCAAGGGAGAGTGGAATTTTTAATTTTATGAAGATGAGTGGGACGGCTGTTTATCCAACCTATGTCCCAACTTTCACGGACTTGCTGTTTTACCCAGCGGACAATGTCAGATGGAGGACAGGGCATGTCTGGGGGTTCTATTTTGCTGCCCTTGCCGGCCAGTATGTCGGCGGCTGTATTTCCGCGGATTCCTGAGTGACCAGGAACCCAGCAGAAGGAGATGTTTTTATTTGAAGCAGACTCTTCTGTTTGCTTAATCCATGGGTGTTTGCTGTTTCCACTTAGAAGATCGTGGAGACAGCTAGCTGAGTCTGAGAATATTGTGGTAGGAAGAAAATCATGGGTGCATTCTTGGGTAGCTATTAAAAGGGCGAAAGCTTCCGCACTGAAGATGGAGCATTGCGGTGGAAGAGAAAAGCTACCAGTGTATCTACTCTCAAAGATTCCACATCCAACTCCATCGGCACTGACTGAACCATCTGTGTATACCTGGTGGTTGATTTGAAAATTGGATGTAACGAGGTTATTGAAGCAGGCTTTGACTTTTGGAGAAGAGTCTCCCGCCCGCCTTGAGAAGTTCAAGGTTAATGTTCGGCGGTTTGACGTTCCAATTTCTTCCCGTCGCAGATGAACGTTCACATATATCGGGAAGATCTTTGTTCGTGAGATTTTTGAACCATGTTTTAGCCCTATGTATTAATGGGACATTGTGGTCGCTTTCGGGGAGTGACAAGTGACGGATGGCTTATGAGTGATGGCTTTTGTTACCAGGTGGGTGAAGGGAAGCGCCAATTGCGAGCCGAATTGCTTTATTGTAAATTGGTTGGATGGTGTTTAACACCCTGTCCCCTCCACGGCTGAAGGTGCCTATTCCGTAAAGGATTTGTGGGACCAACCAAACATTTACAACATTTAGCAGCGTCTTTCTATGGCCAGAGGCTAGGTTGCCTGCGATAGCCTTGATGATGTTTGTGTCTCATCACCAGAATATCGCTTAAGTATGCTTTTTGTGTGTGACTGAATCGAGAGAAGGTGTGGTTTACGATGGCAATTTGGAAGGCAAACTAGAGGGGAATGAACTCTCTGAGCTCGAATCTTTCGGCGACTGAGCAATAATCGATTGCGGGCGCATACAATATTGGATACGGAAATATCCTACTGATGGGGAAGAATAATCTTCTGAAGCTATCCTGTTAATTGCGATTGATTGAAAAACCACAAAACCAAATGTATTTGATCACAGTGTTACATGGAAAGAAAACATTCAAATAAACTCTTTAACATGAATATATTTTGAAAATTCCCAAAGGAACTGGCAGATTATTTTCAGTAAGGATTAGATATTTCCACATTTTCCTCGATACTGGAAGCCCACCAGTGGTTAATGCCAACCCGATAACCACCTGTTAATAGCACTTGATTGAAACATATTTGGTCACAGTGTTACATGGATAGAAAACATTCAATTAAACTCTTTCACATGAATATATTTTGAAAATTCCCAGAGGAACTGGCAGATTATTTTCAGTAACGATTAGTTATTTCCACATTTTCCTCGATACTGGAAGCCCACCAGTGGTTAATACCAACTCGATAACCACCTGTTAATAGCACTTGATTGAAACATATTTGGTCACAGTGTTACATGGATAGAAAACATTCATTTAAACTCTTTCACATGAATATATTTTGAAAATTCCCAAAGGAACTGGCAGATTATTTTCAGTAACGATTAGATATTTCCACATTTTCCTCGATACTGGAAGCCCACCAGTGGTTAAGGCCAACTCGATAACCATCTGTTAATAGCACTTGATTGAAATATATTTGGTCACAGTGTTACATGGATAGAAAACATTCAATTAAACTCTTTCACATGAATATATTTTGAAAATTCCCAAAGGAACTGGCAGATTATTTTCCAGCAATGATTAGATCTTTCCGGATCTTTCTCGATGCTGAATGGCATCCTAACGGAAAGAGTTCTGCGCGTGTATGTGTCGATCCTTTGCCGTCCACCTCCTCCAGCACGTTAGGCAACGATGTTGTCTTGTCGATGTCCTCACGAAAAATGAATGTGTCTCACCACCAGAATATCGCTTAAGTATGCTTTTTGTGTGTGATTGAATCGAGAGAAGGTGTGGTTTACGATGGCAATTTGGAAGGCAAACTAGAGGGGAATGAACTCTCTGAGCTCGGAACTTTCGGCGACTGAGCAATAATCGATTGCGGGCGCATACAATATTGGATACGGAAATATCCTACTGATGGGGAAGAATAATCTTCTGAAGCTATCCTGTTAATTGCGATTGATTGAAAAACCACAAAACCAAATGTATTTGGTCACAGTGTTACATGGATAGAAAACATTCAATTAAACTCTTTCACATGAATATATTTTGAAAATTCCCAAAGGAACTGGCAGATTATTTTCAGTAACGATTAGATATTTCCACATTTTCCTCGATACTGGAAGCCCACCAGTGGTTAATGCCAACTCGATAACCATCTGTTAATAGCACTTGATTGAAATATATTTGGTCACAGTGTTACATGGATAGAAAACATTCAATTAAACTCTTTCACATGAATATATTTTGAAAATTCCCAAAGGAACTGGCAGATTATTTTCCAGCAATGATTAGATCTTTCCGGAACTTTCTCGATGCTGAATGGCATCCTAACGGAAAGAGTTCTGCGCGTATATGTGTCGATCCTTTGGCCGTCCACCTCCTCCAGCACGTTAGGCAACGATGTTGTCTTGTCGATGTCCTCACGAAAAATGAATGTGTCTCACCACCAGAATATCGCTTAAGTATGCTTTTTGTGTGTGATTGAATCGAGAGAAGGTGTGGTTTACGATGGCAATTTGGAAGGCAAACTAGAGGGGAATGAACTCTCTGAGCTCGGAACTTTCGGCGACTGAGCAATAATCGATTGCGGGCGCATACAATATTGGATACGGAAATATCCTACTAATGGGGAAGAATAATCTTCTGAAGCTATCCTGTTAATTGCGATTGATTGAAAAACCACAAAACCAAATGTATTTGATCACAGTGTTACATGAAAAGAAAACATTCAAATAAACTATTTAACATGAATATATTTTGAAAATTCCCAAAGGAACTGGCAGATTATTTTCAGTAACGATTAGATATTTCCACATTTTCCTCGATACTGGAAGCCCACCAGTGGTTAATGCCAACTCGATAACCACCTGTTAATAGCACTTGATTGAAACATATTTGGTCACAGTGTAACATGGATAGAAAACATTCAATTAAACTCTTTCACATGAATGTATTTTTAAATTCCCAGAGGAACTGGCAGATTATTTTCCGGATCTTTCTCGTTGCTGAATGGCATCCAAACGGAAAGAATTCCGCGCGTGTATGTGTGTGTGTGTTTGTGTAGCGGCTGCTTCGAGATCTTCCCGGGGAACCGTTTGTGGCATCACTCTCCTCCTGATGGATTCATGTCTAGCCTAAGGTGCACAAACAGGCTCTTGGTGACACCGTTCATCAGCGCTTTCATGATAAACGAAGAGCTTCACCACAACAGCGACAACATGCTCCAATTGCTGTTCAATTAGAACTGAGTAGATTTCCGAGCGGCGCTCGCTTATATACCGATTGGTGATTTCAATAGCCTGTTTTGAAAGCAATTTTAAGACTATTGAAACAAGTTTTTGGATCAAAAAGTAACAAGTATAGAACGCGTAAACATTTTATCTTTCGAATGAAGTGTTTATCATACCATTTCGTTCAGTTGTTAAGGAGCTATTAACGCTCAAAATCTCGGTCTCTGGCGTAACGCTTTCGTTTTCGAAACTTTGATTTTACACCCCGGTATAGAAATGAAAGACGTAGTCCTACGTCAAAATCCTGAATTATGGAATAAGAGTAGGTCATATATATTTAAGATTTCATCATTGCTTGATAATTAATGAAACTTGAATATTAATGTATTTGAATATGAACCAACATGGGTGTAGCCGTTTAGTATAAATTAAACACAAGAATACACAACACTTACATGCATTGAATTAAAACTTAAATCTAGAATTAAATAAGTAAAAATTATAACTGTTCTACATACAACGGTACACAAAATTGAGTATCTCTTGTCACTACACTACCACAAATAATAGTCATAACATAGATAACACAAACGAAAAGGAAACACTTAGAAAGGCATGTAGGAACAGACTGAAATGAAACATTGCTACTAATATACACCAATAAAATTGCCGGCCAAGCTAGTAGCCAACCGAACTTGAACAAACAAAGACGATTAAAATTTTATATCATTTCTATTACTAAATAAATTACGTACAAAATGTACAAAAGGAAAGTTCTATAAGAACTGTGGAACTAGTGATACTATGCTGTTTACAGTATTAGATGAAAGAAAGTGGAACTAGAAGGAAAAAGTCGTTGTGCAATTCCTGTTTTCTCCCAGCCAACGAACCAAGGAGAAGGTCTACAATGGGATTATTTAGCTCTAAAAGGCAGTAAATACTGGAGATCCACAGGTCACAGTCTTAAATTACCTTGAGCAACATTCGCAATTTCATGAGTGATTTTAGTCATAACACTATTGCTTGCGTTAAATAAAATTTACAAAACTTATAAAAAGTGTACGCGAACAGAGGCCTTGAGGGCTGCAAGAACTGCAAGCTGGTCTACAGGAAACAGCATAAAAAATCTTTTTCTGTTTTTAATAAGATGTAACAGATGGGTTACAACTCGCTTTTGGATGGTCAAATAAACAAGAGCTTTGTAAGCAATCAAGAGTTCACCGTCAAATGGGAAACAGTAGTTTTAAGCCAACTGTCAACACAAATTTGAATCTGCACGAACGATATTCGCAAATACACGAAACATGACGTCTACGACTTGCCGCCAACCGGACGTGAGCTACCAGTGAGCGAGAGAGAGCGTGAGGCGGATAGTGATGAGAGAGCGCAGGGTATATAAGGCCATCCACCCGTAGTGTCGGCCTCTTGTATTTTGTTGGGAAGTCACCTGTGTATTAAGCTACGCGATTCGACTCGAGTGCGATCGATTGGACAGTCAGCTATACTTTGTGCTAAGGACTGTTTCAAGGTGATATTGTTGCCAATTCACCGTCACACGGTGACAATAGGCGGAAGAAGTGAAGTGGTACGCTTTGTGTTTTGGGAGTGGTTTCGATAGGACTGCCTGTCAACGTTTATAATCGAACCACTCGCCACGTGTCTGTTTCCGCCAATGACTTCCACCACCAACGGAAGTCAACTCTTGCGTGTATACAACAAGAACTAGTGATCTCGAGTAGAAGTGATAGCCCGTCAACACACAGTCCCGAATACGGAGGCGAGCGAATAACCCCTTTTGGAAGCACCCGGCTCGTCGCTGCCGGTGAACGGACTCGACCCACGATCGGCGAAGCGCACATGAAGAACGTGGCCCGAACCAAGCGGGCAGTGCGGAACTCACACCACTACAACGTCAGCGAAGCGATCGGAGAATCGCACATCGCATGCGCTGTGCCCGCCATCTACCGCCGGTTGTCCATCGCTGGATCGTCAGTGAGATTTGAGCTATTGATTACGACGGTACCCAATCACCAACGGCCGCAACGCGACATGCTAGCCAACGATTCCCCCCTCTTTTGTAAATTTAATGTAAGAGTAGTAAATATAAGAAAAACATGAATTTTGAATTTGACGTTACTTTTCAATCTATCAGTGTGAGGCCATCTACGATAGAGATGGGCAAAACGGTTCATTTCAGTGAGCGGCTCAGAGCCGTGCGCTCAATGAAAAGAGCCGGCTCATTTGAGCGGCTCGGCGGCTCCTTTCAAGAAGCAGTTTATTCGGGTATGGGACGTAAAAAATTAAGCTTGAAATAATAATTAGTGCAGAGAATAGAAAAAGAAATATTTCACAGAAGGTTTTCTCATATATATTTCTATTAAAAAAATCTTCATTAAACATTTTGATTTATGAACATTATTTTTTCAATGTTTCCTGACGTAAGTCTACTACGTCTTTCACTACAAACATGTCCTGCTTTCGAAAAAATTCGCTCACATGGTACTGAAGTCGCCGGAATACATAATATTTTCAAAGCAATTTCGTAGAGCCGCGGATAGATAGATTTCCTTTCCTCCCACCAAAGCAAAGGGTCGCTTGTTCTCAGCAAATATGGCTCCACTAAATATTTATCTAACTCAGCTATTGCAGCAGCTTCTGGATCATGTGGAGCTTGAAGATTGCCAACCAATGCATCAAACTCCTCCCATACAGATGACCGCGCTTCATCACCAACGATTGGTGCTGGCTCTGCAGGCGTGTATTCTATGGATGTCATTTTTAGCGTCCTTATCAACGACTGGTATGGATTGTTGTACTTTATATTATCCCCAAAACCTTACTGCTTGAAGCGCGGATCTAGTAGTATTGATTGGGCTACCAATTCGTCTGACTCAAGATCTGCAAATCGTTTTACCAGCTCCGATCTCAATTCATTACACATCTTTTTTTATAATCACGGGAACTGATCATCATGACGAACATGAACATGACGAATCATCAGTCGGGAGATTTAATTGTTGAAGGAACACGCTCAATGCTTGATTTGCATCTCATTCCTACATACTTTCACACGCTAATGTATCCCGAAGGCAAAATCCACAGCGTAGCTACTCCCATCTCTTTCACCCTGTACTTGAAGAGGATTGTTAGAATGAGAATCAATCGTTAGGTTCATTTATTCATTTCTGTTTGCACTCTCGTTGATCACATACGTGATGACAGTGGTACAGTGTCGGCGTCTGGTGGCGACCTTTAATTCGGGTCCCAAACTCGATAGTGTAATTTCTGTCAGATCATCAGGAACGAAGGCAATTTAAAAATCTTAACAATTGAATGAAAATTTCTACATCATGTTATTTAACTACTCGAAACACTAATTCCTGACTATAACGCTATACATTCCCGACATTTTTATAGAAACTTTCCATTAGAATATAAAATTGCCTTCAAACACAATTTTCGTATGAGAATTTTTCACCACCTGCAAAAAAGTGTTTTTCATTGCAATAGAATACTAATTTTGTCTATACGGAAAAGTTAATTTTCATTCATAATTTCAATTTTAAAAACGTGTTATTATTATTATTATTATTTATTATTATTATTATTATAGAGTTATGGCACTTCTCAGCGTTGAGCTGGAATATTCATCAGTGAGATGGCCCACCGGGACCGGCGGAAGAATACTCGCACCAACAATCTTATTGAAACCATCGTTCCTTGTCCCAATGATTTATTCCAGCTCCACCAAATTCGAAATTGTACGGAACGCCATTACCTAAGGCTATTGCGAACGAAAACGTAACTTTTCATTAATATTTTATAAATTTATCGATGCATATGAATATTCACAATAGGAAATGCAAAAACAAATGAAAAAATCTTACGAAGTAATAAATCTTGAATGCGCTGCGGTCGCAGATTTTTTGGTTATTAGTCAACAGAAACAAAATGCCATTATTTGATCTATCGAACATTTTATTTTTCCACCAATTTTTTCTATAGGAGGTTTAATCGAATGGTTTTGTCCTACATCACAATGTATGTTTTTTTTCATCGAAGAAGTGCTGTGGTATTTTTGCATTTTATTAGGTTTCTTTTATTGAAATTGAAACTTCTTCCGTACTTAATTGCTTGAAATCGAATTTATTACCCAATAAAGTTATTCGAAATTAAATTGATGGTATTTGGTAGCTAAGAAATTAAGCTATCATTTGGTGCAAAAACTTTATAATATAATTGCTTCCCAAAGACATGAAAAATTATTAATGTTGCTGTTAGATTTTTCGAACAGCTGGTCGTTAGCTGGCTAACAAAGACGTTGTAACAAATGAGCTCTTGTAGCAAACATATTATTGAAAAATAAGTAGAACAAACTTAAGTTAAACGGTTTCATTGTGATTCAACATAAAAACAAACAAATAATGTACTGAAAGCTAAGAAATTATTAGACAAGTAACCTCTTCCTTCATTAACCCCTTGGCCTATGATTGAATTTCCAAAATAATGGACCAAATGCAAACAATTCGATGGGTCCACATCGAATAATTTCACTACTTTTCTGAGCGTACTAGCGCCCTATGATATGCAAGTACACCACGAGTAAAATTCGATTTTGTAGGTTAATCTAGAAGAGATCGATATTGACCCCTTAGGGTAGAATGTTACATGAACCAACCTGTTATAAGAATGACAAATATTTTAGTAGAAATATTAATGTTGTAATTTGTATTAATAACTATTAATTACACTTGATTTTTACTGAATTTTATGCCTATAAGTATTTTGTATGAACGAGAAAAAGATAAAATTTTTAGAGAAATTTGGCTATAGAGGTCGATGATATCACTTCATTCTATAAAGGGGTCTCTTGCTCAAAATAGTCTGAGAATTCCTTATATAAAACATTACTGAGACTCAAATAAAATCGTTGAGTATATGATGAAACCATAATCCGATGCCGTCTTGGACTTTCATGTTACATAAATATACTAGTCAAGTCCTTTCATTTGATACCCATATTGATGGGGTTCCAAAAAAAAACATATTTCGCTATTTTGTGATGACGGCCATTTTTGATTTCCATTTTTCATAAACAACTGTGTTCTACTAGTCAACCCCTTTCATTTGATACCCATATTGATGGGGTTTTGAAAAAAATACATATTTCGCTATTTTGTGATGGCGGCCATTTTGAATTTCCATTTCTCATAAATAACTGTGTTCTACTAGTCAAGTCCTTTCATTTGATACCCATATTGATGGGGTTTTGACATAATTTGTAGTCTGCCATTTTGTAACTGCCGCCATCTTGGATTTCCATTTTACATAAATAACTGTATCCTACTAGTCAAGTCCTTTCATTAGATACCCATATTGATGGGGTTTCTAAAAAAATGCATATTTCGCTATTTTGTGATGGCGGCCATTTTGGATTTCCATTTTTCATAAATAACTGTGTTCTACTAGTCAAACCCTTTCATTTGATACCCATATTTATGGGGTTTCAAGAAAATATGTAATTCGCCAAAATTTACAAACATACAAACAGCCCAATAAAACCTATTAAAAAGCAGCATGGGAAACATATATTTCTTCCGCACTGCCGCAGGCCACGGTTCGTCAGAACGAGCATACGATCCACGGTTCATCACCAAAAAGCCGGCTCTTAAAATAAACACGGTTCTTTTATGAACCGCGGTTCTTTTTTGAACCGTGGTTCTCGAATGAACGGCTCTTAAATGAACCACGGCTCACAAAAGACCCACGGTTCACAAAAGTCCCACGGTTCACAAAAGACCCACGACTCATTTGAGAGCCGTTCATTTGAGAGCCGTTCATTCGAGAGCCGCGGCTCATTTTTAATGAACCGTTGGTCGTACGCTCTTCCTGACGAACCGGCTTAAATGAGCGGCTCGTGAGCGCTCGCCCATCTCTAATCTACGAGCGAGTAAGTGTCGGTTTGTCGGTTTTTCCCTTACTTTGCCCTGATTAAGTTGAGCTAGCAGGTTTTGAAAGGAGACAGTGACAGGCTGTTTCAATTGGCGCCCAATGTAAAATTGTATATATAAAAAAAATATTTCAATTCGAAATATTTTTGACGTAGGACTACGTCTTTCATTTCTATACCGGGGTGTAAAACCAATGTTTCGAGAACGAAAGCGTTACGCTGGAGACCGAGATTTTGAGCGTTAATAGCTCTTAAACAACTGAACGAAATGGTATGATAAACACTTCATTTGAAAGATAAAATGTCTACGCGTCATATACTTGTTACTTTTTGATCCAAAAACTTGTTTCAATAGTCTTAAAATTGCTTTCAAAACAGGCTATTGAAATCACCAATCGGTATATAAGCGAGCGCCGCTCCTAAACCCACTCAGTTATGATTGAACAGCGATTGGAGCATGTTGTCGCTGTTGTTGTGAAGCTAATTTCGTTTATCATGAAAACGCTGATGAACGGTGTCACCAAGAGCCTGTTTGTGCACCTAAGGCCAAAAGGGAATCCATCAGGAGGAGAGTGATGCCGCGGTTCCGCTTGAAACATCGGAGCAGCCGCCACACACACACACACATACACACATACACGCGCAGAATTCTCGTTGCTATCATCGTTGCTGAAAAATAATCTGCCAGTTCCCCTGGGAATTGAAAAATACATTCATGCGAAAGAGTTTATTTTAATGTTTTCTATCCATATAACACTGCAACCAAATACATTTGGTTTTGTTATTTTTCAATCAATCGCAATTAACAGGAAAGCTTCTGAATATTTTTTTAGCCCATCAGTGGAAATTTTCGTATCCAATATTGGATGCATAACATGCAAAACGGAAAATGTTTCACATCGCGAAAATCAAGTCATTTTCAAGCGATTATTTGCTTTCTACTCATATAATGCTGCGACCAAATACATTTCGTTTTGGATTTTTTCAATCAAGTGCGATCAACGTAAGAATGTAAGAATGTAATGAACGTAAGAATGCGAATGTCTTTCGGCAATTTATTAGAGGTGCAATGAATCTTTAGGAATTCCCGCTCTACGCGCACTGGCAAACAATGTTTACTCAACAATTTCTCAAACGAGAAATGGGTGTTGTGAGAAAGGATTAGCGAACGCGAAAACGACAAACGGGAGAAAGATACGTTCGGAGGTTGAAGGAAATTGGCAGAAAACTTCTTCATTCTATCATTCAAATAATGTGATTCATACCACATCGTTTTGCCAGAAAGAGATTATTAATGTTCAAAGGAGGAATCGAGTCCTCCGAGGAAATTACCCAGCGCAAATTAGAGTCGACTATCGATTGCGGCATTCGTACACAAATAATTTTATAATGCAGTTTCACCAAAGTGATTTCTTCGGATATATTCACTACATCATGTCATGTATTTCATATTCTTCATTATGAAATCCATATCCATGGCACCTATCGGTATCGAATTATCATCGACACCGCGATTTTCGCTAAATGCTCCTTTCAGTTCGGCCTGTAAAAAACTTTTCTGAACTCTAATCCATCAAATTTGGAGCCCTGAAAAGGGCTGTTGATTATATGCTAAGCTAATATAGCACGCTCTCCTCGGATACGATGGGCCAGCTGGATGTCCTTGGGCATGATGTGACGCGTTTTGCATGGATAGCACACAAATTGGTATCTTCGAATAAGCCTCCTGCAGCGTCATAGCCGCGGAACTTTGGAAGCGCAAGTCGGTTTTGAAGTCCTGAGCAATTCCACGATCCAAATGCTGCAAAGGTAGCTGCGGTTCAGCAATTCGGTCGACTTCTGATAGCGATGAATTTCACGCAAAGTTCCCGGTCGATAGCGATGTGGCTTCTCCACCTATCCTGCTACTGGTGCGCTTATTCGAACTGACTTCGTGTGCCTTACCACCGAATGACTAACGAGCTGTCTGCTTAGTCCCGATGAAACGAGTCCTCACGGTGCGAGAGTAGAGTAAGAAATGAACGAAAGCAAGGGAAGTGTCATTTTATAAAACATAAAAGAATCGCGTCGTGTGAGGGAGTGTATAACGGAAAAGAAGAAAGAAAATTTTTTGATTTACAGAGATCGGTTGCTTCATTTAGGTGCTAGAGCGAAGCTAGTTTTTAATTATGCCCCGGATCTTCTCAAGGATGATTTAGTATCAATCTTCACGATTGTCGCTGATCATTTGTATCATTCTTTCTACAAATCCGTGACACTTGAGCCCGAACCACGGGAATCAGAAGAAGAAGATAATTCAGAGAACGAGGACAGTTCGTCATTGGAGGATACTCTCGAGAATACCCCAGATAACGTGGAGGGAGTTCAGATAGACAAGAAAGTTTTGCTCAGAGAGCTAGAAAGACGCAGGCGTGCGGAAGAGTCGGAAACCAGGCTGAAGGCGGAGATTATGAATTTAGAATACAGGCTTCAGACGCCCCTAGAAGTGCCAAAACCCTGGAATGCGCTGGTTCAAACTGAACCAGTTGATAGTTCAGATTCTTTACCAATATTTTCATCCGCGCCGATGTATGTTTCGGTAGGCACGTCAAGCAGACCCCCAAGGGTCTCAGAGGTTCCGACCGGTCGGACAAATTCGGGAACTTCCATTTCGTACAGTTTTGGTATGGAGACCAATGCAAATCCGAGATGTACTCATGTTCCCACGACGTCATGGGGAAATCCTATACCATCGATTTCCGTTCAACCATCGATGTTTAATCCGCCACCCACATCCAACCAATCAGTATGGTGCGACTTATATCCCAAATGGGGAAATTATTTCCCAGCATCGCAATCGTATTGTCCACCCTTGGGACACTCGGTTAACTCAGACCCTTTCAATTTTAATTCTAGTCGTATACCACCCACTACACCGACTCCGTGGAACGCTATGCCGTCTCACCATACACTCCCCGTATCTAAATGGGCAGTCGAAAAGTATACCGGGGAGGATCAAGGCTTAAATCTGAACGAATTTTTATTCAAGGTTAAAAGTCTTGCGCTTTCGGAGCGAGTTTCAGATGCTGTACTCTTTGACTCTGCTTTGCATTTGTTCAGTGGACCAGTGGTATCACTCCATGCGATCCACAGGTCGTCTTTACAATTGGGATGACTTAGTTATGGAACTACGCTGTGCGTTTGTACACCCCGATCTTGACAACATGGTCAGGATGAAAGTGTATCTCCGTAAACAACAGCGAAATGAATTATTTCAGTCATATTACTATGACCTGGAAAAATTATTCCGGTCCATGAGTAGCCAAATCCCTAAAGATGAAAAGATGAAAATCGTTCATCAAAATATGCGCACAGATTATCGTCGTCAATTGACTTTCTTACCGATTTATGATCTACCGTCTCTCCTTGCCGCTGGCAGAAAAGTAGATGCGAATAATTTTTCTTTGTATAACAAAATGTTTGGAACGGAGAAAGCGGTTAACGCAGTAGGAGCTTTTTCAGGGAGAAAGCCGGAAGCTAAAAAACCTTCGCCTCGTCCCGACCCTGGACAAGGTAACTCCGGAAGACAGTCACATCAAAATATTAGAACCACCGACAATAATTACTTACCTCAGCAGGGAGGTACCCCTAATCGAAATTTTCAACGGAATAACTCAATAAACACCACGACCTCACACCACACCAGTCAACCCGGAAGTTCTGGGATGAATCCTCCTCGAAGATCGTCTAACCTTCCGTCACCATTGGATAAGCTGGTGAATTCACATCGCCCTCCGGACATGAGTACGTGTTATTACTGTGAAAAGTTTAACCACCAGCACGAAGAATGTCCCGAACCTAAACGAGTGTTCTGTTTGGTTTGTGGATTCAAGGGTTTTGAGACAGTAACGTGTCCGTATTGTCGAAAAAACGGCATTCAGACGGATCAAAGTCGCGGTTCGTCCAACCCGAATCTTCGCGCCTAAATACCCTTCAAATCGATTCTGACCCTTCATTAGGATGGGAAGTAGCTACTGATAATATGTATGCGCCCTCCATGGAGGTGAATCAGATTACCTTTTCAAAGAAGAATGATAACCGACCGTATATCCACGTAAAACTCTATGATATTACCACTGTAGCTTTGCTAGATAGTGGAAGCCAATCAACTATGATCAATGACGTCACTTTCGAGAGGATCAATGTTAGCCTTCGCCCTTTGGATCGCCCGATCATCCTCAAAACTGCTGGAGGCGATGTTTTGGAGATAGCGGGGCAATTATTGATTCCATTTACTATGGACAATAAAACGAAGATTGTGAACACCCTTGTTGTTCCCAAACTCGCAGTGGACTGCTTGTGTGGAATGGACTTTTGGAATCAGTTCAATATTCTACCCACCACTCAATACAGGGCGTGTGTTGAGAGATCAGAACCCATAGAAAGGATTCAAAAGAGCAAGCGAATGTGGAGGAAATTAAACAAACTTTTAAAATAGCTGTACCTGGGCAGATCTCTGTTACACCATTCATATCTCACTCTATTAATTTGAAAAACGAATGGAGAGACAAGCCAGCAATTCGACAATTTCCCTACGTGATGTCCCCGAAAGTACAAGGATTAGTCTCAGAAGAGCTTGAATGGATGTTAAGCCTGGGTATCATTGAACGTACAAATTCTGATTGGACATTGAATGTAGTGCCTATAATCAAACCTAGCGGGAAAGTGCGACTTTGCCTGGATGCTAGGAAGATCAATGTGCGAACCGTTCGAGATTCCTACCCTTTGCCTCACCCGGGACGTATTCTCAGCCAGCTACCGCAGGCCAACTATCTTTCCATGATAGATTTGTCGGAAGCATTTCTTCAAATACCTCTGGAGAAAGATTCTAGAATCTTTTTTTTGACGTAGGACTACGTCTAACCGGAAGATATAGGGGGTGAAATGAAAATCTAGGCACTGAACAAGTAGGTAAAAATGCAAGATTTGGAACGCTTATAACTCGAGCATTTCTCAATAGATCGCAAAGGTTTTTGCATCAATTGATAGGAAATATATCTACGCATCTATCATAACGAATAACATTTCATTTTTCTTGAGATAAATAATTGAATAATTGTGAAATATCAAGCATTGTCCAAATGCACTATGTGCCCATTTTTGATTGGTCCATTTTGTGCTCCTCATATCGTACCGACCAAAACGGGCAACCAGAGCAGCAGCGAAATACAATGAAGCACGATTGGAAAGGAAAAAGAAAAAATATGAACGAAACATTGGTCGCAGTCTCACACATGCGTAATTCTCGAGCCAGCCAGTCAGCTTAAAAATCCCCGCTCCGCTGCCGTAACGATCATTCTCATCCAAATCATACACCACATCGTTTCGCATCACAACATATCAACAAACCAACACAAGCAGCCATGTCTGGACATGACAAAGGAGGAAAAGTGAAGGGAAAGGCAAAATCCCTATGCCGAGCGCGTTAGTACCAGTGCTCCAGTCCACCTAGTCGGCGTTATATAGTTTCGGCCGCCGAAGTGATCGAGTTGGCTGGCAAAGCTGTTCGCGACGATAAGAAAATCCGCATTCAGAACAGACCACATTCGGTTCGGTGGACATCTAGACAAGAATAGGCAGTTTCAGCGAGTGACGAGCAGAAGATAAAAGTTTGTTCTTCGTACAAACTGCTTTGGTGGCAAATCCAGAACAAGGCAGCATCGATGGCGTTCGAAATGGTTTTTTTCAAAACCACGAGTACAAAGTTTTCTAAATTGGAACCATTCCATAAAACACGGCGCTTATCAGGGCCATTAAACCTTTCAAAAAAGAGTTTACGAAATACAGTTCAATGCATTCTAAAATATTATCCAAAATAATAAGAAAACACAAATTGATTTTTCATAATTTGTTTGCCAGGATATGAAGAGTATGAGAATTTTTCAGTTGTGCTGAGCTTATTGATGGTTGGGGACTTTCTCGATTATTCAATTTTCACCAATTCTTAAATTGCTTTCAGATTGAAAGTACAGTAATTTTAGTTCGATAATTAGCTAATTGGATTTTTGTAAACTCTATGGGGGTCCAAATTATGACCCAACATGTCCCAAGCTGGATGGGAAGAAATTTTCCAACTGTGAAAGCTGTACCACTGTCATCGCAAATGTTCAATTACAGGTTAAAATCACCTCCAATGCGACACTGAGTGGTGCTTCGGCATGTCGCATTAAATGTAATTTACAGTACAACATGTCCCAAGCTGGATGAGAAGAAATTTTCCAACTGTGGCGAGTGGCAAACGCACTCGCTAAATAGGAAGGTTTAACCGAACAAGATGGAGATATCGAGTGATAACAAAACAATAAACTCTTTAGATTAAAGATGATTTTGTGGACCTGAAAAGGACCCTTTTTAGCGTTTGCTTCCTTCTCCTTCTTCTTGTCGGTTTCCGAGATATTCTTCTGCGCCGTGCCGAACTTTTTGGCGGCTTTTCCACTAGTCTTCGGTGCCTTCGTGTTTGTTAGAAACACCTGCATGTGAATCCAACGAGCGAACAAATCGTAATGAATATATTTTTTTGCCATCGCTGCCTTTTAACGCTCATTCGTTCGTCTCGTTGGACTCGCCCCTTTGGCTGAGTCTGCTGATTTGTCTCTATCCTGTGAGCGTGTACCGCTAAAGTACAAAACGCGCGGATCCGCTGAAAAATATATCATTCTCTTTCAAACCGTAAATCAGTGTGGCATCGTTTCACATCACATCGCATCAACGGATTGGTGCCGGAGCACCAGCATACCTAATAGCGGTTATAGAATTTCGGCCGCCGGAGTGCTCGAGTTGGCTTGCAAAGCTGCTCACGACAATAAGAAAACCCGCCTACAGAACAGAGCACATTCGGTTCGGTGGCAACAATCAGTTTCAGCGAGTGGCAAACGCAATCTCAAAACGGCAGCATGTAGAAGAAGGAAAATGTTTGTTTATACAGACTGCTTTGGTGGCAAAACCAGCCACCGTAAAACACGGCGCCTTTCATGGCCATTAAGCCATTCAAAGAAAAGTTATTAAAAGATATTCACAATACCAATGCATTCTAAAGTGACATAATATGGCATATAATATGAACTGAATTATTTTGTTTATGCTTGTTTTTGAACTTATTGGTGGTTGAGGTCTTTTAAATTGATCATTCAGTTTTCACAAACCCATACATGGTCTCCGAATTAAAAGTGGCTCCAAATTACAACACATTGTATGCAGGATGGCATTAACGAATTTTCTCGGTAGCAAGAACTGCTTTCTTTAGTTGATAACTGATGTTGAAAATTGACTGACGTTACATCTGCATTGTATAGAAACATAACTAAGGAGCAATATGATGAGCTATGCATTTCCTGCTACTCTGTTCTTATTTTAAAGGACTTTAATTCGAAGGTCATCCGTCCCTGTATTCACATTGATTTTTCAGAACGTTTATAGCTCGTCTATTCCTCGACAGATTGTAGAGTTCGTCTCCAAAACCTCAGTTCTTTTTCATTTTTATTTATTTTGTTTGCGGAGACTACAAATATTACAATTCATTCGTCTCCGAAACCACAGTTTAAGGTACGGTAATGTGCTCAATGAACTGACGACCACCTATGCATTCCTTATCACAGCCATCATTTTGATTGTACGATATGTGCATACGCCGAAAAATGCCCGGCGTTGAACATTTAATGAGTACAAAGCCTTCGGAAAAAAAAATCAAGAATCAACTATAAGACAGTGAGAAAAAAATGAGAAATTTTTACAAAAAAAAACGCAAAAACACAACCAAAAGGTTCATTTCAGAACTCCCAACATGTTCATAAAGAGTAAACAGTAAACTAATCCATATTTCAGGTAGAGAGGTAGGTATTCACGTAGGAGAAGACAATAAAACAACATATTTAAAATATATATTTAGAATAAGCTGTCCCCGTTGTATAGTCCTACATCACTCCGGTTATGTCCCCAACATTACCCACCCGTCTTTTTTTCTTCCACGACGTTATTTTCTCTTCAGTAGTCTGCAAATTGCAACTTAGCTCATACTGCTCCTGCGCCAGATGCAGGGCACTGAATCCGTGGCCCGCCTTACAAACAGCGCGATAGATATCGTGACGGGTCTGACTTTCTTCGAAGTATCTCCGCAACTGCTGGATCTGGGAAACGCAAAGCGCTTTGATGTCAATGACACCTCTTCCTCCTTCAACACGTGGCAAGGTGAATCTTTCTATGGGCGACTTTGGATGGTGCATGTGCTGCTTAGTGAATGTTACTCTCATCGTTCTTTCAATGGTTTCTAAATCGGTTTTTGTCTACTTCAGCCCCCCGAAACTGTACGTGAGTAAGGGAACAGCAAACGTGTTGACGGCTTTGATCTTTTTGCCGCCGCAATGGTTTGTTCTCAAAACCTGATTGATTCTTATCAAGAATTGTTCCTGGAGTTCCTTCTTGATTTTTTTTGTGACAAATACCTTTCAATTGCAGAAATCCCAGGTATTTATAGGATTCGCCCTTCACCAAATCTTGAATCACCTCACTCTCGTTTATGCGGAATCCTCCACTCTCCACCAATCGTCCACGATGGAGCTGTACTGATTTACACTTTTCTATTCCGAGTTCCATCCGCACATCGGAACTGAAGTCGCTAACGCATTGTAGTAGAGTATGTAGCGCTTCTGTTGATTCCGCGAACAGTTTCAAGTGGTCCATATAGAAGGTATGGTTTATTGTCGTTGTTCTGTTGATATGGTAGCCATGGCTGCTTCGGTTGAGTGTTCTGCTCAAGGGGTTCATTGCAAGGCAAATATATTCCCCTGCGAATATTCCAAGGTAGTTCTGGATCTCGACATAGTTGTTCCGTCGGTGATATTAAGCGAAGTGCTCCATTTTTGCTTTGCGTGTTCCATAAACCTGATGACGCCATCATGTATCTTTTTAGTACCTTTATGAGGTACGTACAACGCTGTACACGTACAACGCAAGTACAGCTGTATGTCTGTCCCTGGTATTATAATCAACGTACGCCATACTCAGGTTCCTTTTGTTTCGGCTAGCTTGTCCGACGATGACTGCATCGATAATGATTTGATCTTTGCAGCCTCGTGTTTTGACGTAGGACTACGTCTTTCATTTCTATACCGGGGTGTAAAATCAAAGTTTCGAAAACGAAAGCGTTACGCCGGAGACCGAGATTTTGAGCGTTAATAGCTCCTAAACAACTGATCGAAATGGTATGATAAACACTTCATTCGAAAGATAAAATGTCTACGCGTTATATACTTGTTACTTTTTGATCCAAAAACTTGTTTCAATAGTCTTAAAATTGCTTTCAAAACAGGCTATTGAAATCACCAATCGGTATATAAGCGAGCGGCGCTCGGAAATCCACTCACTTCTAATTGAACTGCGATTGGAGCATGTTGTCGCTGTTGCGGTGAAGCTCTTTATTTATCATGAAAGCGCGGATGAACGGTGTCACCAAGAGCCTGTTTGTGCACCCTAGGCCAGAAGGGAATCTATCAGGAGGAGAGTGATGCCACAAACGATTCCCTGGGAAGACATCGCTACACACACATACACGCGCGGCTATTAACAGGTGTTTATCGAGTTGGCATTAACCACTGGTGGGCTTCCAGTATCGAGGAAAATGTGGAAATATCTAATCGTTACTGAAAATAATCTGCCAATTCCTTTGGGAATTTTCAAAATATATTCATGTGAAAGAGTTTAATTGAATGTTTTCTATCCATGTTACACTGTGACCAAATATGTTTCAATCAAGTGCTATTAACAGGTGGTTATCGAGTTGGCATTAACCACTGGTGGGCTTCCAGTATCGAGGAAAATGTGGAAATAACTAATCGTTACTGAAAATAATCTGCCAGTTCCTCTGGGAATTTTCAAAATATATTCATGTGAAAGAGTTTAATTGAATGTTTTCTATCCATGTAACACTGTGACCAAATATGTTTCAATCAAGTGCTATTAACAGGTGGTTATCGATTTGGCATTAACCACTGGTGGGCTTCCAGTATCGAGGAAAATGTGGAAATAACTAATCGTTACTGAAAATAATCTGCCAGTTCCTCTGGGAATTTTCAAAATATATTCATGTGAAAGAGTTTAATTGAATGTTTTCTATCCATGTAACACTGTGACCAAATATGTTTCAATCAAGTGCTATTAACAGGTGGTTATCGAGTTGGCATTAACCACTGGTGGGCTTCCAGTATCGAGGAAAATGTGGAAATAACTAATCGTTACTGAAAATAATCTGCCAGTTCCTCTGGGAATTTTCAAAATATATTCATGTGAAAGAGTTTATTTAAATGTTTTCTATCCATGTAACACTGTGACCAAATATTTTTCAATCAAGTACTATTAAAAGGTGGTTATCGAGTTAGTATTAACCACTGGTGGGCTTCCAGTATCGAGGAAAATGTGGAAATATCTAATCGTTACTGAAAATAGTCTGCCAGTTCCTTTGGGAATTTTCAAAATATATTCATGTGAAAGAGTTTAATTGAATGTTTTCTATCCATGTAACACTGTGACCAAATATATTTCAATCAAGTGCTATTAACAGGTGGTTATCGAGTTGGCATTAACCACTGGTGGGCTTCCAGTATCAAGGAAAATGTGGAAATAACTAATCGTTACTGAAAATAATCTGCCAGTTCCTTTGGGAATTTTCAAAATATATTCATGTGAAAGAATTTAATTGAATGTTTTCTATCCATGTAACACTGTGACCAAATATGTTTCAATCAAGTGCTATTAACAGGTGGTTATCGAGTTGGTATTAACCACTGGTGGGCTTCCAGTATCGAGGAAAATGTGGAAATATCTAATCGTTACTGAAAATAATCTGCCAGTTCCTTTGGGAATTTTCAAAATATATTCATGTTAAAGAGTTTATTTAAATGTTTTCTTTCCATGTAACACTGTGATCAAATACATTTGGTTTTGTGGTTTTTCAATCAATCGCAATTAACAGGATAGCTTCAGAAGATTATTCTTCCCCATCAGTAGGATATCCCAGCAAACATTAAATCGCATAACAAGCGTATATATAACATCATATGCCCTAAAATTTGGTTGGCATATAATGCGCCTAACTGGCATATGCATGCAAAAGTGGAGGCCATATACATACATGGCAAATGCTTACCGAATTTGTTTGGATGAATATGCAACTTTGACCGGCTATAATAGCGATTGTGTTGGAATTGAATTGCGATCTAATATGAATATATTCATGAATTGTCAAAGCACCAAATACGACTTTTGCCATACTCATATACGATTTATTACAGACATAGAAAAAAAATGGGTGGGTTATATCTATGATATAACCGCAAGGTTGACGTGGGACTACCTTAGCTTAGTAATCATTTGTATGTATTGATTGAATTTTTGATTGAATGAAACAATTTCCGAATTCAATTGAATTCAATATATTTGCGTTGTGAGTAAAATGTTTGAACAAATGCCATGTATCTAGTGTCTGCACGATCTTTTTTTTTATCCCATTTATTTATTTGAGGCTCATTAGTATTTTAGCTGTAACAGAGCCGAATTTTAATCGTGTACATGTCACATGATTATCATATCTATAATTAGCACATTACACACAGTTGCCATTCGCCAGTATTCCTTCTATACCATTACATATGGTACATTCACACAATAGCCATTTAGGCGTAAGAGTTTTCTATCTGTTCTTCCATTATCCAGTTAGACCGGACAGCGGAGACAGTTGATTGATCATTGTTGAGTTATTTATAGAACAGCAGCCCGATGTGTCTTGCAGAGCAGAGCAGTTGTATGGATGAATCGATCTTATTTCGACCGTGGATCGATCTCCATCGCTGATGATTGTTGCGTGGACGTAGGTATTCTGTAACAACACAAAGATGGTCAATGAGGGCCCTGAGTTTTGAACTCACGATCGATCGCTTACTAAGCGAACGCGCAACCATTGTGGCTACGGAGACCCCCCTGCACGATCTCACCAGGTACCTAAGTTTAGGAGACCGTGTTAGGGAAACGCATTCGAGTCTGCACAAAGGCAAACGAGTATAAAAGTACTCGCAGTTTGCATGTATTTGCAATGCCGATTTCCCCAGACACCTTGGTTTAGAAGTCTTTAAAGGTAATCAGATTTCAGTTGGAACAAAAATACTCCCGACCTGCATGAATTTGCAATCCCAATTTTCCTAGACACCTTGGTTCTGAAGCCTGTGTTGGGGAAACATATTTTAGTCAGAACAAATTGCCCTCGACTTGCATGTATTAGCAATGCCAATTTTCCCTCGCTCCATGGATTAGAAGTCTGTGGTAGGGAAACACATTTCAGTCGGAACAAAAATGCCCGCGAATTGCATGTATTTGCTATGCCAACTTCCCCACGCTCCATGAACTTGAAGTCTGTGTTAGAGAAACGCATTTCGGTGGGAACAAAAGCTGCCCCTACTTTCATGTATTTGCAATGTCGGTTTCGCCAATGCTGCTTGGTTTTGAAGTCTGTGTTAGGGAACATATTTCGGAGAGAACAAAAGTCCCCCTACTTTCATGTATTTTCAATTCCAATTTCCCCAACGCTGCTTGGTTTTGAAGTCTGTGTTGGGGAAACCGTAAATCGGGCCAATCAAAACGAGGCAGTTAGGGCGTTTAGATAACGTTTAACATTTTACAGTTATTCAATTATTTATCTAATGAAAAATGACATTTTATTAATTGCGATAGATGCGTAGAAATATTCCCTATCAATTGATGTAAACATCTTTCCGATCCAGTAGAAAATGTTCGAGTTATAAGCATTCGAAATCTTGCATTTTTTCCTGCATGTTCAGTGTTTATGTTTTCATTTTACCCCCCATATATTCCGGTTAGACGTAGTCCCACGTCAAAAAAAAACAAATGGCGCAAAATATTTTCGTGAATTGTTTATTATAACCTCACGAATCGCCATTTTTATATATGAGTATTTATGTTCGTAGAAAAAATAATTGATTGATTGACTTATGTTGGGAGTGGAATATGAATGTTTAAAATGACACAGATTGATGTTTGGTGGAAACTGCTCCGATGTGGGTTCGAACTCCGATCGTCTGGATTATCATCCACCAGCTATCTCGCGCGGCTATCTGAAGATTAATTCAACAGCGGTTAAAACTTTCGAGTGCATCATTGACATTTCAATATGATGTAATATGTTCTCTATTAGGATCTAATATGATTTACTGTTTCATGATTTTCTTCAGCATGCAACACGATTTACTACAGTACTGAATCGATTTAAATTATACGCTTTTACGACTCATAAACTGCATCAGCGTAATATACGCATATAATGCCGATTAATTATATTTTACGACAATATACATCATAAAATCGATGTTTATTTTACCGAATTGCGACTTAATTTGATAATGGTATATAAAATCGAGTTTTTACATTTTATGCGATTTCAAATATACACGATACATACTTTGATTGATATTATATGCGATTCTGATTTATTCGGATTTCTTGTAAGACTTGGCACGTGCAAAATTATACGATTTAATGTTTGCTGGGATTTCCGTATCCAATATTGTATGCGCCCGCAATCGATTATTGCTCAGTCGCCGAAAGTTCCGAGCTCAGAGAGTTCATTCCCCTCTAGTTTGCCTTCCAAATTGCCATCGTAAACCACACCTTCTCTCGATTCAATCACACACAAAAAGCATACTTAAGCGATATTCTGGTAGTGAGACACATTCATTTTTCGTGAGGACATCGACAAGACAACATCGTTGCCTAACGTGCTGGAGGAGGAGGACGGCGAAGGATCGACACATACACGCGCAGAACTCTTTCCGTTAGGATGCCATTCAGCATCGAGAAAGTTCCGGAAAGATCTAATCATTGCTGGAAAATAATCTGCCAGTTCCTTTGGGAATTTTCAAAATATATTCATGTGAAAGAGTTTATTTGAATGTTTTCTATCCATGTAACACTGTGACCAAATATTTTTCAATCAAGTACTATTAAAATGTGGTTATCGAGTTAGTATTAACCACTGGTGGGCTTCCAGTATCGAGGAAAATGTGGAAATATCTAATCGTTACTGAAAATAGTCTGCCAGTTCCTTTGGGAATTTTCAAAATATATTCATGTGAAAGAGTTTAATTGAATGTTTTCTATCCATGTAACACTGTGACCAAATATATTTCAATCAAGTGCTATTAACAGGTGGTTATCGAGTTGGCATTAACCACTGGTGGGCTTCCAGTATCAAGTAAAATGTGGAAATAACTAATCGTTACTGAAAATAATCTGCCAGTTCCTTTGGGAATTTTCAAAATATATTCATGTGAAAGAATTTAATTGAATGTTTTCTATCCATGTAACACTGTGACCAAATATGTTTCAATCAAGTGCTATTAACAGGTGGTTATCGAGTTGGCATTAACCACTGGTGGGCTTCCAGTATCGAGGAAAATGTGGAAATATCTAATCGTTACTGAAAATAATCTGCCAGTTCCTTTGGGAATTTTCAAAATATATTCATGTTAAAGAGTTTATTTGAATGTTTTCTTTCCATGTAACACTGTGATCAAATACATTTGGTTTTGTGGTTTTTCAATCAATCGCAATTAACAGGATAGCTTCAGAAGATTATTCTTCCCCATCAGTAGGATATTTCCGTATCCAATATTGTATGCGCCCGCAATCGATTATTGCTCAGTCGCCGAAAGTTCCGAGCTCAGAGAGTTCATTCCCCTCTAGTTTGCCTTCCAAATTGCCATCGTAAACCACACCTTCTCTCGATTCAATCACACACAAAAAGCATACTTAAGCGATATTCTGGTGGTGAGACACATTCATTTTTCGTGAGGACATCGACAAGACAACATCGTTGCCTAACGTGCTGGAGGAGGTGGACGACGAAGGATCGACACATACACGCGCAGAACTCTTTCCGTTAGGATGCCATTCAGCATCGAGAAAGTTCCGGAAAGATCTAATCATTGCTGGAAAATAATCTGCCAGTTCCTTTGGGAACTTTCAAAATATATTCATGTGAAAGAGTTTATTTGAATGTTTTCTATCCATGTAACACTGTGACCAAATATTTTTCAATCAAGTACTATTAAAATGTGGTTATCGAGTTAGTATTAACCACTGGTGGGCTTCCAGTATCGAGGAAAATGTGGAAATATCTAATCGTTACTGAAAATAGTCTGCCAGTTCCTTTGGGAATTTTCAAAATATATTCATGTGAAAGAGTTTAATTGAATGTTTTCTATCCATGTAATAATCTGCCAGTTCCTTTGGGAATTTTCGAAATATATTCATGTGAAAGAGTTTATTTGAATGTTTTCTATCCATGTAACACTGTGACCAAATATTTTTCAATCAAGTACTATTAAAATGTGGTTATCGAGTTAGTATTAACCACTGGTGGGCTTCCAGTATCGAGGAAAATGTGGAAATATCTAATCGTTACTGAAAATAGTCTGCCAGTTCCTTTGGGAATTTTCAAAATATATTCATGTGAAAGAGTTTAATTGAATGTTTTCTATCCATGTAACACTGTGACCAAATATATTTCAATCAAGTGCTATTAACAGGTGGTTATCGAGTTGGCATTAACCACTGGTGGGCTTCCAGTATCAAGGAAAATGTGGAAATAACTAATCGTTACTGAAAATAATCTGCCAGTTCCTTTGGGAATTTTCAAAATATATTCATGTGAAAGAATTTAATTGAATGTTTTCTATCCATGTAACACTGTGACCAAATATGTTTCAATCAAGTGCTATTAACAGGTGGTTATCGAGTTGGCATTAACCACTGGTGGACTTCCAGTATCGAGGAAAATGTGGAAATAACTAATCGTTACTGAAAATAATCTGCCAGTTCCTTTGGGAATTTTCAAAATATATTCATGTGAAAGAGTTTAATTGAATGTTTTCTATCCATGTAACACTGTGACCAAATATGTTTCAATCAAGTGCTATTAACAGGTGGTTATCGAGTTGGCATTAACCACTGGTGGGCTTCCAGTATCGAGGAAAATGTGGAAATATCTAATCGTTACTGAAAATAATCTGCCAGTTCCTTTGGGAATTTTCAAAATATATTCATGTGAAAGAATTTAATTGAATGTTTTCTATCCATGTAACACTGTGACCAAATATGTTTCAATCAAGTGCTATTAACAGGTGGTTATCGAGTTGGCATCAACCACTGGTGGACTTCCAGTATCGAGGAAAATGTGGAAATATCTAATCGTTACTGAAAATAATCTGCCAGTTCCTTTGGGAATTTTCAAAATATATTCATGTGAAAGAGTTTAATTGAATGTTTTCTATCCATGTAACACTGTGACCAAATATGTTTCAATCAAGTGCTATTAACAGGTGGTTATCGAGTTGGTATTAACCACTGGTGGGCTTCCAGTATCGAGGAAAATGTGGAAATAACTAATCGTTACTGAAAATAATCTGCCAGTTCCTTTGGGAATTTTCAAAATATATTCATGTGAAAGAGTTTAATTGAATGTTTTCTATCCATGTAACACTGTGACCAAATATGTTTCAATCAAGTGCTATTAACAGGTGGTTATCGAGTTGGCATTAACCACTGGTGGGCTTCCAGTATCGAGGAAAATGTGGAAATATCTAATCGTTACTGAAAATAATCTGCCAGTTCCTTTGGGAATTTTCAAAATATATTCATGTAAAAGAGTTTATTAGAATGTTTTCTTTCCATGTAACACTGTGATCAAATACATTTGGTTTTGTGGTTTTTCAATCAATCGCAATTAACAGGATAGCTTCAGAAGATTATTCTTCCCCATCAGTAGGATATTTCCGTATCCAATATTGTATGCGCCCGCAATCGATTATTGCTCAGTCGCCGAAAGTTCCGAGCTCAGAGAGTTCATTCCCCTCTAGTTTGCCTTCCAAATTGCCATCGTAAACCACTTCTTCTTCTTCTTCTTCTTCTTCAATGGCACTAACGTTCCTAGAGGAACTTCGCCGCCTCAACGTAGTATTACTTGCGTAATTTTTTTTTTATTTGTACTTAGTTGAGATTTCTATGCCAAATAACACGCCTTGAATGCATTCTGAGTGGCAAGCTCTAGAATACGCGTGATCACAGTGCAAGTCGGAGGAAATTTCTTTGACGAAAAATTCCCCCGACCAGAACGGGAATCGAACCCGAACACCCGGCATGTTAGTTATGACGCTAACCACTCGGCCAAGGGAGCACATCGTAAACCACACCTTCTCTCGATTCAATCACACACAAAAAGCATACTTAAGCGACATTCTGGTGGTGAGACACATTCATTTTTCGTGAGGACATCGACAAGACAACATCGTTGCCTAACGTGCTGGAGGAGGTGGACGGCGAAGGATCGGCACATACACGCGCAGAACTCTTTCCGTTAGGATGCCATTCAGCATCGAGAAAGTTCCGGAAAGATCTAATCATTGCTGGAAAATAATCTGCCAGTTCCTTTGGGAATTTTCAAAATATATTCATGTGAAAGAGTTTAATTGAATGTTTTCTATCAATGTTACACTGTGACCAAATATGTTTCAATCAAGTGCTATTAACAGGTGGTTATCGAGTTGGTATTAACCACTGGTGGGCTTCCAGTATCGAGGAAAATGTGGAAATATCTAATCGTTACTGAAAATAATCTGCTAGTTCCTCTGAGAATTTTCAAAATATATTCATGTGAAAGAGTTTAATTGAATGTTTTCTATCCATGTAACACTGTGACCAAATATGTTTCAATCAAGTGCTATTAACAGGTGGTTATCGAGTTGGTATTAACCACTGGTGGGCTTCCAGTATCGAGGAAAATGTGGAAATATCTAATCGTTACTGAAAATAATCTGCTAGTTCCTCTGAGAATTTTCAAAATATATTCATGTGAAAGAGTTTAATTGAATGTTTTCTATCCATGTAACACTGTGACCAAATATGTTTCAATCAAGTGCTATTAACAGGTGGTTATCGAGTTGGCATTAACCACTGGTGGGCTTCCAGTATCGAGGAAAATGTGGAAATATCTAATCGTTACTGAAAATAATCTGCCAGTTCCTTTGGGAATTTTCAAAATATATTCATGTGAAAGAATTTAATTGAATGTTTTCTATCCATGTAACACTGTGACCAAATATGTTTCAATCAAGTGCTATTAACAGGTGGTTATCGAGTTGGTATTAACCACTGGTGGGCTTCCAGTATCGAGGAAAATGTGGAAATATCTAATCGTTACTGAAAATAATCTGCTAGTTCCTCTGAGAATTTTCAAAATATATTCATGTGAAAGAGTTTAATTGAATGTTTTCTATCCATGTAACACTGTGACCAAATATGTTTCAGTCAAGTGCTATTAACAGGTGGTTATCGAGTTGGCATTAACCACTGGTGGGCTTCCAGTATCGAGGAAAATGTGGAAATATCTAATCGTTACTGAAAATAATCTGTCAGTTCCTTTGGGAATTTTCAAAATATATTCATGTTAAAGAGTTTATTTGAATGTTTTCTTTCCATGTAACACGGTGATCAAATACATTTGGTTTTGTGGTTTTTCAATCAATCGCAATTAACAGGATAGGTTCTGAAGATTATTCTTCCCCATCAGTAGGATATTTCCGTATCCAATATTGGATGCATAAAACCTTGTGCCTCCAACGTAACGCTCTCGTTTTCGAAGTCGCCCAAATATCCATTCATTCAGAATGAATTCAGATTCAACTTCAAACAAATGATCTCTAAATCAACGATAGTCCTACGTCACCCTTGCGGTTATACCATAGATATAACCCACTTCCTGTTTTTTGTTTACAGCCTTTCTGTTCTTCTGTTATAATTTCGTTAACATTGCAATGGTTTTGAATTTTCCTATTAATCACCGACGTAAGTAGGTTGTACAGGCTCGTTAGACATGTTATTGGCTTGTACTTCACCATATTCGCTGTGTCTTGATCCTTTGGCATCAGATGAGTAATTCCCCTGGTCATGAACTCCGGTGTTGTTTGGGGATTTTCTAGTACCTTATTGAAGTACTCTGCCATTCGCCCATGAGTTGAAGAAAAATTTTTGTACAAGAAATTGTGCACGAAATCTGGTCCTGGCGCAGCCCAGTTCCTGGAATATCGAATGGCTTCGTTGATATCATGGGCAGTTACCACAACGGCAGGCATTGCTTCAAGTCCGTTTCCATATTCCTCTTCTTCTGCCAGCCACAACCTGTTACTTCGGTGATGAATAGGGTTCTCCCATAAGCCTGACCAAAACTGGGTAACTTCGTCAATCTCAGGAAGACCACCATCGTAATTACTTCGTTTCTTTTTGATGCGGTTGTAGAACTTCCTTTCGTTCATACTGAACATACGATTATCCGCATGCCTTTTCGTACATTCCGTATAACGTCTTAACCTTTTTGATAGAGCACTCAACCGTTGTACATGGGTGTCGAGGATCTCAATAATGCGGGTTTTATTAAGATTAGAGAGCTCTGCCGGCTTCACAATTTCAGCAACTCCATGAATCAGCTTTCTTGATCGACTTCCCCTCTGGTACTGTGTTAGTCGACCGATTTCTACTCGGAACGTTTGGATACGACCTTCCAGGCGTCTCATCCAAGCTGGTTTCGTTTTTGGAGAGTACGCGGTTCTGTCTCCGCCGTCGTGATTAGAGCTCCATGAAGCGTACGGGTGATGAATAACGGAACATATCGCGGGGTCGATAGGTTTTAAAAAAGTTCTTTGAAGTATATTGTCGGTCGATTGTCGTCATTGGATTCTATAAGTATGTACAATAAATAATAGAATATATAGCCGGTCCACTTAATACCACAGGTTTTCTTTCTCAAGATACCCAAAGATAATATCTCCCGCGTGTTATTATTCATAGGATTTTCTGACTTTCGTTTCGTCAAGCGGTCAATAGTTCGCGTATACATAATCACATCATGATTCATACCTCTTCCCACTAACAATTATCCCTCCCATGATATTCGCTAGGGGACCACGCTATAGAGGCGACCCTTCTGGCCTTCGGGCGACGAATATCATACTAACATTCTTTTCCTTTCCCTGGTGACTGTAAGGACGTGGCCGGTGTCGTTATTGACCATTTAAAGCTCGAATCACCGAAAATTGCACAACGAGAATGATTTGCTAGTCCCAAGCGTCATTCTGTGTGTTCTTTGTGCAATTTGGTTGGTTCAGGTCAATCACGGAGAGCAACTACGAATTGTACAGTCTACCCAAGCTCAAGCTCAAGCTCAAGTATCGTCAAGTAGCATGAGTATACTCAATTTTGGGATTGACTGTACAGCTGTACTAGTGTTATACGTGTACAGCTTTGCACGGGTACCATCGTAGCGTGACAAACATACATTGTACCGCATGCCAAACTGACAATTTGAAATTTGATCAATTTTTACCACAAATTTCTATGAAAGAAGTTTTTATTTAGCGTCTAAACTATCAAACACAACAAACAAGTTTTCAATCTGAGTTATTAACTTTCCTGTACTCGCGCGTGGTTGGGGTTCGAGATCAGCAGCGTACTGGAGTAGACGTGTGCTTTTTCGCTCCGTGATTGTAGCTTTTAAGTACTTGTGTGGATGTATCGTTTGTCAGTTTTATTGTTTGTTAAACGGATGAAAGCTGCTATCTGCTCAACTGCGTTAAAAACCTGTGAAGTTTGATTAAATTCCATGAAGACACAGAAAGTTATAAATGAGAAAGTTATGGACATATGGATTTTATCAGCCGGAATTAATAAACACACTACGTTTAGGTTAAAGAATAGAACTAGGTTCACACTTGTTGGTTTTTCTCTAGAGTGAAAAGAATGCAATATGGCCGATGACAGGAATGCGGTAAAGGGTTCGGCCACTGTGGTCGAAAGGAGTGGATTAGGAAATTGTATTCCAACAAAAGTGACCTGATCAATCGGGTGAGGCAATTTTTTCAGTCCGCATTGCAATGAGAGTTGTGTACTTGATCGATGCGCTTTCGTTTTCGCAGTGCTCTCTTGATCAACGCGCTCTCGGCATCGCTATGTGTCGTTTCTTTCTTCGTCGCATGTGTACGGTTGTGTTAGTTAATTTGTGCTTGGCTTTTCTTGGTTTGATTCAGACTTTAATGAACCGTTCAGTGACCAACCGTTCACTTAAGTGAACTAGTTCTTTTGAGCAGTTCACTCACTCTTGTACATTAGAGGGATATGCCAAAGCAAGTATAAAAAAGTATGAGATGTTATGTAGGACTGTTCTTTTCATTCATAAAATGCTGTTTGTTAGCAATAATTATATGTCCGAATGTTGTTAAAAATATCTTAGCAGAATAGAAAATCAAACTATGATTTTGAAATTTTGATTTAGTTTGAGCCGTGATTCATTCTTATCAGCACAAACAAGCGTTGCGCAGCCCCTCCTTAGAGAGGGGGGTGGAGTGTCTAGCTACCATAGAAAAAAATATAAAAAACCTCCACATGCCAAATTTGGTTTAATTTGCTTGACTAATTCTCGAGTAATGCAGAAATTTGTGTTTCATTTGTATGGCAGTCCCCCTTAGAGAGGGGGGGGGGCGGTGGTAGAGTGTCTAACTACCATAGAAACATTTATTGCAACCTTAAACCTCCATATGCCTAATTTGGATTCGTTTGCTTGGTTAATTTCCGAGTAATGCAGAAATTTGTGTTTCATTTGTATGGCAGCCCCCCCTTAGAGAGGGGGGAGGGGCCTCAAAATATCACGAAAACCTTCCCCGGCCCCAAAAACCCCTACATACCAATTTTCATGTCGATCGGTTCAGTAGTTTCCGAGTCTATAAGAATCAGACAGACAGACAGACATCACTCCATTTTTATATATATAGATAATGTACTAAATGCTAGAAACTAATTAGGCAAGTAGCAGTTAGTAGCTATTACACCTCTTCCTTCACTAATCCAGTGCATTGATGACACTAAAATATAGAATTTTCCAACCTTCCTTCAGAGTTTTCCGATTTTTCTCTCCGCTATATTTTTATCTACGGCAAGAGTCGAGTACAACAAAATAAAAACAGCTCAAATCGGACCATTCCATCCTCGGGTTTTGCGTTTACCAACACATTTGGCCTTTAATTTTTTTTTATTTAGATTTGAAAGTGCATGAAAATGGTGTTAACGAAAATTTTGTTTCGATGCCAAATGTCTTAAAATGAAACGCATGAAACGTCGAGATCTACTGTCATCTCGAAAAAAATATTTTTGTCAAAAATCGACTGGGACTGGGACTGGGAGTTTTTTTTCGGATTTCGAGCCAAACCACATGGTTTAGGGTGCCATTGAGAATGTCCATTTCGATTTTTCAAATGGAACTTCGTGCGAATTGTTGATTTTTATGATAAAACACTCAGTACAAGATATTAGCTCCGTGTCGCAGACGTTAAAATTTATTTTTTCAAGCCGCAAATTCACCATAAATCGGGGTTTTGAAAAAAAAATTGATGCCAAATGTCTTTAAATTGCAGGACAATTGAACTTTAAGTTAGTGCCCATCTTTCCGTTCTAGTGTCCGCTTTTTCCGACTCTTTCTTATTATTATTATTATTTTTTTTCAAAGATGCCCGACATATTAGTTTTGCAGAATTTCTGCCTCAAAAACAATTTTCATTAGAAAAAGAAACCTAGACTATCGATTCGTGGTGGGATAGCTCTATTTCTTTTTTTTATGGGAGACATGATTTCTCATGGAAGAAATCAGCTTTTACTTAAGGTGTCCGTTTTTACCACCCTTCCCCTATGTACTGTAGGCACCTTAATACTTATGACAGACATACAGCTGTACTTGCGTTGTACTTCGAAAATTGTATGTCTGTCACCATGCGTTAGAACCATGCAAGCAACTCGGTACAATCGCTGTACCTGTACCGACCTATTTTACCGCTGTACATGGCTACAGTTGTACTGTGCGCAGCGCCATAGACGGTTAGTGGTGGGTAGCATGAACAAGCAGAATCAAATCACTTGATAAACGTTCTTTTAAGTTAATAACTCAGATTGGAAACTTTTTTGTTGTGTTTGATAGTTTAGACACTAAATAAAAACCTTTTTCATTGAAATATGTGGTGGAAATTGGAAAAATATCTGATTGTCAGTTTGACATACGGTACAATGTACAACCAAAGTATGTCTGTCATGGTACGATGGTACCTGTACAACGCTGTACACGTACAACGCAAGTACAGCTGTATGTCTGTCCCTGGTATAAGGTAAAGGTGGAAGCTAGCCACAAATGGCTGCCACAATGGTGCTCATTTCTTTCAACTCCCTCCCTCACCCTTCGCCCGAAAATCAATAATTTTGCGAAACAGTGTGAAGAAAATGATCGTTTTTCCACACTCCCCATCAAGTAATATCAACCAAACTCTAATCGATTTGTGAGTAATAATCCGATACTTCCGATATTTTCATCTCCTGTCGCACTGTATAGTGAAAAACGTCGTAAAACTCGAGCTAGTGCTCTGAAAGTTAAATTTTCATTTCTCAATCTTCGACAATGGTTTTGTTTGTATTGTTGAAAGCATCGTTATTTTTTCGACACTGATGCCAGACAAGATCGTCGAAACAGCTATAAAAACCTCTCAATAACATGTTATTCCTGAGTAATAGCGTTTCATGTCATTAAAATCAATAGAATAAAATTGTGTTGATATCAATACAATTATTATTTCTACGTTTAATGGGTCTATAATGTAAGTTTTAGCAACTTTAACATTGGGTAAGAAAAATGTATTGTAGAGCTCGGAACACCGCCTATGCTTTCAAAAACAGTAAACGGAAAAGTATTACATTCAATCAAAATGCCTCGGCCAACGAAAAGCGTTAAGGCTCTCCAACGTGAATATGTGAAAACAATACGATCAACGAAGGAAAACATTAAGGAATTATCAACATCGAGTTACTATGCGGAAGAACTTGTTAATACCAAAAGGGCCCCAATTCGCATGTGTTATAAATTTGCTCATGTTACGCTCGCGTATAATCAGAATTTTACTTCATATGCAGATGCACCTTCTATACATATTTATATCTGCAATTGTTCATGGGAACATATCGTTTGTACATTTTACATTTACAGTATAGTATATTGTTATTTTTATTTTTTTTTAATTCATTCAAAGACTCGTGTCAATGTAGCGCCACACAGTCTGATAAATGAATTGATCTATTTACGTGTGCTTTGCTCTTCTCTCACAAACACTATTACCCAATTTTTACACGTGGGTTTACCTATACGACCACCATGGCTAGCTTCCACCTTCACCTTAAGTAGTAGAGGTGTGCAAATCAGCTCATCATGATGAACAGCTCTGATCATATCAGCTCATCTAAATGAGCTGTTCTTTATGAACAGCTCTTCAGCTCAGTTGTCAGTGCCGACTTTCAATTTGGGTCCCAAACTCGATAGCCACGAAGCCAGTTTGAAAATGTTAAAATTCAAATGAAATTTTTCACACCATATTATTAATTACTTGAAACACGTATTCCAGACTATTATTTACAACAGACTCGGCGAGTACAACATTTCCGACATTTTTACTGAGGCTTTACATTACAATAGAAAGTTTTCTTCAAAAAAAAAAAATCTTATGAGATTTTTGCACCGCCTGCAAACAAAGTGTTTTTCATTGAAATATAATACTCATTTGATACACAGAAGTTAATTTTCATTATTAATTTGAATTTTAAAAACGTGTTCATTCTGCCTGAGAGCCAATTATTATTTTTGGCGCCCCCTAAACTGGTAAACAAAGCTCAATGCCGTCAACGCGAATATAACAGTTGAAAAGACGAGGGACAAATGAAACTAAACTGATGTCTTAACACGAAGAGCGAGAGACGGTCAGTTCATTTGAATCTTATAGCTCACACACTCTCTTCAATTCTACAGCTCTTTTCTCTCCTTCATCATCATCAAAGTGAGCTGAAGAGCTGTTTGATTTTGTTTTGCGAGCTGTTCCGCGTCAACTCACTTCAAAGAGTCGATTCTTCGGAACAGCTCATGAGCGGATGGCACATCTCTATTAAGTAGAGGCAAAGAACAAAATTGGCAACCGCGTAGAATCGATTTGTTTACAAAAATCAACCAATCACTGGTGGGGGCTCCCCATCTATTGGCTGGTCTCGTCTCAGACGCCACGTGGTCAGCTGGATACACTATTGAAATTAGTTGTAAAAATTGAAACATTTTATGTAGTTCTCAATTTCAATTCTCAATCCCGCTCGAATGTTTCTATCGACAGAAACACGAAAGTATACTGTATATTTTACTATGTGCAACGGTTTACAAAATACAATCGAATACAAAATTATAAAAAAAACCAAACTAACAAACAAACAAAAAATACAAAATGAAAAAATCGTTTGTATTATTTGTATTATTAAGCCAATTGATATGCGAGTTGGTATGTGGTGTGAGTCAAGGTTTTTACACTTTTGCGTACAATAATACAGTACATACCAATACCAAATATACACCTTTTTATTTAGTACTAGCTAACCCGGCAAACTTCGTCCCGCCCATTTACTTGATTAATTCTCGAGTAATGCAGAAATTTGTGTTTTATTTGTATGACAGCCACCCCTAAGAGAGGGGGGAGGGGTATCTAACCACCATAGAAACATTCAATGCACCCTAAAGATTCCATATGCCTAATTTGGTTTAATTTGCTTGATTAATTCTCGGGTAATGCAAAAATTTGTGTTTCATTTGTACGGCAGCCCCCTCTAAGAGAGGGGGAAGGAGTATCTTAACACCATAGAAACATTTATTGCATCCTATAACCTCCACATGCCAAATTTGGTTTCATTTGCTTGATTAATTCTCGAGTAATGCAGAAATTTGTGTTTCATTTGTATGGCAGCCCCCCCTTTGAGTGGGGGAAGGACTGTCTAACCATCATAGAAACATTTATTGCACCCTAAAACTTTCACATGCCAACTTTGGTTTCGTTTTATTGATTAATTTCCGAGTAATGCAAAAAATTGTGTTTCATTTGTATGGCAGCCCCCTCTAAGAAAGGGGGAAGGAGTATCTTATCACCATAGAAACATTTATTGCATCCTAAAACTTCCACATGCCAAATTTGGTTTCATTTGCTTGATTAATTCTCGAGTAATGCAGAAATTTGTGTTTCATTTGTATGGCAACCCCCCCCTTTGAGTGGGGGAAGGACTGTCTAACCATCATAGAAACATTTATTGCACCCTAAAACTTTCACATGCCAACTTTGGTTTCGTTTGCTTGGTTAATTTCCGAGTAATGCAGAAATCTGTGTTTCATTTGTATGGCAGCTCCCCCTTAGAGAGGGGGGAGGGGTCTCAAAATATCACGAAAACCTTCCCCGGCCCCAAAAACCCCTACATACCAATTTTTATGTCGATCGGTTCAGGAGTTTCCGAGTCTATAAGAATCAGACAGACAGACAGACATCACTCCATTTTTATATAGATATATATATATATATATATATATATATATATATATATATATATATATATATATATATATATATATATATATATATATATATATATATATATATATATATATATATATATATATATATATATATATATATATATATATATATATATATATATATATACAGTTGAATTTCACTCGTTGGGCTATCTTTAGTTGGGCTTCGATTTAGTTGGGCTCCCGTTCGTTGGGCTATAGCCCAACTAAATCGAAGACAAACGTCAATTCTGACAACGTAAAATTTTTTTCGAGGGGCTCGTGGATGGTGTTTTTAGGTTTAAAATAAATTTTAAATGAATCATTGAAATAAATAAAATCGAATATTATTCAACAAAAACAATATTTATTTTAAACGTTTCAAACAAAATTAAACAAACCACGTAAATTCATTTTCAACAAAATGGTAGAGTTCTTCAACATGCTCGTTTTAGCCATTCAACTTCAGTGATTTTCGAACGTAGCGCGTTCAAATGGCATACTTCTGCAACATCATGCTTCATATAGCGAACTAGGCAATCAATTGACTTGATTGCATCGCCAAAATCAGGATCTCCGGTACTAGTAATGGAAGTATCAAACGAATTACTTCCATCTTCTGTGTCTACCAACCATTCTTCTTGCATTTCAGGTTGATCTTTCTTGAGAACTGATGACAAAATCTCGTCATCAGAGAACACTTCACTGGTTACCCAATCTGGATTATGATCAGCATCATACACCTGATCTTTGATCCACAGATCAATATCTTGCTCAGATGTTTTTGTTCCTGCCAAACTGTCAATCCTGGACACAAGCGCTTTGAAGTCATCATCGGCCGCTTTCGAGTCTACATTAACAGCATCCTCCGGCAAACCATCGATCAATTTCTTCCACGAATTACGTATAGTTTTGTCAGATATCTCCTCCCAAGAGGTTGCCAACCACGAAATACACTGTTGAAGATTAATCTTCTTCAATCGTTCATCGAAACTAAAGAGCTAAGAGAGAAACTAAATTCAAATTCTAATTGAGGTTTTATTTATGTACTTTCACATAAATAAAACCTCAATTAGAATTTGAATTTAAATTTTGAAAAAGCACAGACGAAAAACTATCGTGCGCATAGTTTTGTGTTTATATTTGGAATTAATTACAAAAATTTAATGTTTAATATTTGGAAATTTACCTTAAGTGTTCGTTTTCCAGAATTAATGCATCAGTTTTCTTTTATACTTTCGCTTGATTGCATTGATGACCGCTTGGTTCATCGGCTGGCATTCAGCAGTTACATTTGGTGGGAAGTAGATCACTTGAATCAGTCCATCGTCACTCTGTAGAGATTCGTCAACGTCATAATGACTGGTGCAATTATCAAGAACCAGCAATGCCTTTGGCTCTAATCCTCTCTCGGCCGAAAATTTTCGAACAGCGGGGACAAACTCTTCGTGGAACCATTGACGGAACAACAGTCTGGTCATCCAAGCCTTTTTGGAATGATTATATGAAACGGGAAGTTCTTCGATGTTGATTCCTCGTGGTTTTGCAGCAGTGCAAATGAAATACAACGGAAGCTTTAGGGAACCATCTATGTTGGAGCAAGGCATAAACGTATACCTTGTCTTGTTTTGCTTCCGTCCGCTTGCCACGGTCTCATCACAGGTAACGACAGAGCGTGTGGCTAGGAGCTTGATGAACAAGGCAGAATCATCTGCATTAAAGACTTGGGATAGTGATAGCTGCATTTCCTGAATCTTCTTCTGTAGAACCTTCTTGAAATTTAGGTACGCTTCAACGTTTACCGATGCCTTTTCTCCTGTTACGGCTTTCACGCGCAATCCAAACCGCTGCTAAAAACGATGCATCCAGCCATCCGAAGCAGAAAAACCGTGCACCGCATAGAGCCCCCGGTCCTGGAACATCTTAAACAGCAGCTCCGCCTTTGCTTTAAGAATATCCACTGTCAACAAAATGTTGGACTGCCGCTGCTGTAAAATCCAGATGTAAATAGCTTCTTCCAGCAAAGGGAACGTCTGCTCTTTCAATGTTTTTCGATTATTTACACCATATTCCTTGAACTTGTCCACCGCCTCACGAATTGCTTCTTTCTTTTGGATTATTCTCGTGACCGTAGAAGATCCTACGCCGTACTTCTTCCCAAGAAAGTCATGCGTACCACCTCCTGCTTCAAAATCTTCAATTATGCGAACCTTCTCCACCAGCGTCAGGAAATTGCTCCTCCGTTTCCGGTTAACGTTCGTACTGGATCCTTGCAAACCATCCATTTTGAGCCTGGCGATCGAAATGAACGTATATTAAATCTACGCTAATTTTAATATCAAACTTCATTGAGAATCCAATTAATCCAACCTAGAACGAAACTCAACCACGAATGAAATAAACGTCAGTGGTGTGAAAACTTTTCTGCGTTTCCCATAACAACAAACAATCGGTGTGACCCTCGATCGATTTTCGACTTTGACAGTTCAGCCCAACGAGTGAAAGTCTTTCACAAATTGGGCTAAGAGCTTAGTGCAACGAGTGAAATTCGACTGTATAGATGCATGATGTATAGATGCAATATATATATATATATATATATATATATATATATATATATATATATATATATATATATATATATATATATATATATATATATATATATATATATATATATATATTAGAGCAATTACGAATTGTACAGTGTACCTAAGCTCAAGCTGTGTATTTTTAGGCGTTATTGGAATTTGTTAAAAAAAAAGGATATAATAACTTAAGTGCCACGGTTTTATAGCGATTGTATGGAAATTTTTAAACGTATTAGGGCCATCGTTTCTTGTCGTTATGGAAGGTATTTTTGTTCGAAAGGGAATGCTTATAAGCTTATATGCTTATATTAGATACCTTTATTATCATATGTTATACTGTCAGTCACCGTTAACAGCCTGAACGAAAACTAGGTGTCAGTCACCGGTGACTGACGTGGCAGTCAACGTGTTAATAGTCGTTTAATTCAGCACCCTCATTGATTCTCTGTCTGTCAGACCGTATGCACGAGTATAGGAGGGTTAACTCAAGAGAAAGACAATGAAAAGAATGTTTACCAAGTGTTTTGATTCGGTTTGTTCATGCTACCCACCACTTCCCGTCTATGGCGCTGCACACAGTTGGAGTTGTCAAGCTGTAGTCATGTACAACCGAGATGGAAAATGGAAGGTGGGAAGATTTTTTAAATCTGTGACGTCACAGATTTTGTTGATGTATGTTACTTTTCTTATAATAGTCCACTACATAAGAAAAGTGTTGTTATTAAAAGTAGAAATAAGCAAATGAAATGAACGAACTAGTTTTAGCGTTGAAAATCATAAGGGCCCGACATTTTAACAGAAACTGAAATTTCTGTGTTTTTAAAGTGTTCTAAACTTAATTTCAATTCAATTTTACTTCTCGTTACGTCGACCAAAAACGTAAACGAACAAAGTCAGAGTCACAATCTTTTGTTCTTTTGACGGATAAACATTTGACAGTGCATGGGAAAAAGGTTGCAAGTTTTTTCATGTGAAATCAACTTGAAAAATAAATTTATTTGACTCCGTATGACTTAGATTGAGACGAAAAGTTTTCCGCTTGAGCCTTATTTTTAGACGACTGAAGTTTTCAGCACTCTAAGAGCCCCCGCAGACTGCAGACTGATTTGTCGATCGATAGTTCGGTCGGCTTCATAATCTGTACGGAGAGTTATGCATGTGCGCACATTACATTGATTCAGTTGGGTCGGTTTTTGCATCAGTAGGCCGATCCGAACAAACTGTCGGCTGAAAAAAGCCTCTAGTGTGCGGGGGCTCTAATTGTGAAAAAAGTACAGTAGAACCCTCGCGGATCGCCCGAGGTTCCACTGTAATTCCAATTGCTGACAAAAGTCAAACTTTCATGATGTTGCTCTAGAATCCAAACATAGTAGACATTTGAATACTATTTCTGAAATCAAAGAAAAAATTAAACATTTTAGTTTTCGATATGTTCTGTTTTTTCCTAATGCAATTAGCTTCTGTATATCCTCTTTCAACGTTATTCGTTGACACATTCATTTTTGTACCATTTGAGTAACTGACTGGTATGCCTGGTATGTGAACTTCCTATCTTCCAGGCTACTAACACAATCAAAGTTCAACACAACCAAAACCCGTGAATCTTCCCACCTTCTATTCTTCATCTCGATGTACAACGGTGAAACAGGCCGGAACAGATACAGCGATTGTACCGAGTTGCTTGTATGGTTCTAGCGCTGTGCATGGTGCTAGAACAGTTGTATGTCTGTCATAAGTATAAAACAAGATATCGCTTAAGAAATCATTCAAATGAGCATCCCAGTATCACGTATAATCACTATTTTAGTTTTGTTGAATTCAAATTAATTAATGATTTCCCATTTGAATTGTTTGTGATTTCGCGTTTATTACAATTCTGGGTTCAGTAATGTTTTCAATTATCGTTTCTATGAAACGTCGCGCAACATGCTTCAATAGTCTTCGTTCGACACTGTTCTTTATTTTATCAGCGGTTCATATTCCCGCAAATGACACTACTTAATCGGAAGCATTAGCTTTTTCGCGTATAGATGTCGTTGTTTCAAAATAATTGAAATATATCAGCTGCCATAAACTGGTTCCCATAATATACATATGCAAAAAATTACCTTGGAATGCGAAACCAACTGCAATATACATGGTGTTACTTTAGCCCAGAATTCAAATAAGATTGCCATCGTGACGTTATGAGATTCTGTAGATGGCGTTGTTGCACAGGCAATTTGTTCCAGGTAAAGAGTCCATAGTTGACACAATGTGAAGGCATGAAACAGTGAGGACATGTGTAACACAGATGTTTTAGATTGTTCAGCAAATCCAGCAAATATGACTTGAATGTGATCTGCAATGTGACAGCTGGATTCTTGTGGTACAGGTTGGGTAACAGTATTGACAGGATGTTGAAGGTAATAATGAACTGTCGATCCATGGTGTCCGATGTTTTCGCCACGTTTATTCATTAGTGCAGTATGGGTCAGAGACCCCAGTAAAAGCCAAGACAAAAGTCGCATGTGACCGACGCATTCTGTAAATTCTTTTGGCCTGAAAAAGAAAAATGAAAGCATTAATATGGATAGGTTATATATTATATAGGTTATATTCAATTTGAAATTTGGGCTCCCACTAATTGACTTATCGGATCCAATCTATCATTTTATCGCTCACGTGTTACAAACAGAATGTCAAACATAATACTCCTTTTTTCATGCTGTAAACACACATCTTCGTCAATTTCTGGTTCAGAACTTTTAGAAATATGAAAAATACAAAATTATGTTGCTGCTAGACACGAAAAACTTCGAAAAACTTTGCAGCCAGAACGAACCAAGTACATGCTAGCTATTAACATAATATCATTACACAACAAATTAGTATTTTGTAACGGCTCTAATTTCATGAATTATATGAATTATATATATATATATATATATATATATATATATATATATATATATATATATATATATATTGACTCAGTTTTGCTGTTTTTGACAAAATAATATCTTAATTAATGAAAATAATTGATTGAGGAATGCACTTGGTTCGTTGTGGTTGAACACAATTTTGAAAAATGCAGATCAGATCTTCTACACTTCATGGCAGCCCTTAGGTTGTCTTCCAGGAGCTGTCCGAAACAGAAAAATCTGTTAAAAATTCGGATCTGCCTTCTTGGAGAAAACGATCACTATCGTCCGATGCCATATTGTGGGATTATGGTTCGCTTTGGTTGAACGCAATTTCGTTTTTTTTACAGTCTGCTACACAGAATTTTTTTTGGAACTGTTGTAAATTATCCGAATGACATGGTCATTTTACAGTCGATAGATTTTTTTTCTGCATCCAATCGTGTATGTAAATCAATTTTGAAAAAATGGCGCTTGGTTCGTTTTGGCAGACCCTCGACCATATTGGGGAAATATTTCTAGTCGTATGTATTTTTTCTAACAATGTAATTATATTCTTATTATCAGAAGACACTTTAAAGTTAAGATGCTGAAAAGACGGTGAATTTATTTTTCGTTAACACATTCAGGTTTTTTTACTAAGCAAACGTTCATGGGTCCAATCGCAGAACTGTTCATTGTTTGATATTCTAATCTACCCTTTAAAATTACCTTTTACTATAAAATTCCTAGTACTTCTACCAAAACTCGTCATTATAATAACAGATTATTTTCAGACACAATTCTCTTTCAAGATTTTTCAACCACTTGCAAATATTTCTCCGTTACATGGCATAAATGTATGACATAGAAAATATGATAGAATAAAGACAGCCCTGAATCGGACAATTCCTTTCTCGAGTTTTGCTCTTATCAACACATTCGGCGATTCATTTTCATTTATATAAATAGAAGTAAATATAGGAGTGCGTTTTATCACATTAAAGAACATATTGTAGAACATATGCGAACTGAATTTTCCGAATTTTCCCATTTCCTTCAGAGTTTTCCGAAAATTTTCAATTGCCATGTTCGGTTGGAATACGTTTGGTTGAAATATGTGTATAATCATATAAAAAAAATTTCGTACCCAAAAACCCTCACATCCGAAATTTGGCTCCATTTGCTTAATTAGTTCTCGAGTTATTCAGAAATTTGTGTTTCATTCGTATTGCATCCCTCCCTTAGAGAGGTGGGAAGTGTGTTGAAACACTTAAGAAACGTTTCTCCTAAAACCTCCATATGCTAAATTTGGCTCCATTTGCTTGTTTAGTTTTCGAATTATGCGGACATTTGTGTTTCATTTGTATGGCAGTTCAAGGAGCTCTAACTATCATAAAAACCTTCTAAAATCACCTACATACCAATTTTCATGTCGATCGGATTTCCGAGTTCATAAGAATCAGAAAGACAGACAGAAATCCATTTTTGTATATATAGATTGTAGTGAGCTCGGAAATGTCTGCAACATGTTTTGAATATGTTCCGCTTTACTTTCGTTAATCGCATTCTTTTGTTTTGCTGTAGTTGAGGTCAACTGACAAATTGGAAAAAAAAACTAGTTTTTGCGCATAGATGTCGTTGTTTAAATGCAATTGAAATATATCAGTTGCCATATAAGAAGTTACTTTCCTGGCTATATGCCAAGGAAATTTTACTTTGAATGCGAAACCAAATGTAATGGTAACGGCAACGGCGTTATTTTGGCCCATGAAATTCTGTAGATAGCGTTGTGTAGAGTTCAGAGAAATGAGCAATATTCAGAGAGCGAGAGAATTAGGGACGAGAGAGTCATTCACACTTCAGGCGAAGATGTGCCGAACAAGTTTAGTTTAGTTTGAACTAGAGGCGCGCAAACCAGCTCATCATGAACAGCTCAGATCAACTCAGCTCATCTAAAAGTGCTGTTCTTTATGAACAGCTCTTCAGCTCAGTTGCCACTGTCGTCTGGTGGCGACTTTCAATTTGTATTCCAAACTCGATAGTGTAATCTCTATCAGACCAAAAGACACGAAGCCAGTTTTAAAATTTGAATGAAATTTTTCACACCACGTTATTAAATTACTTGAACCACGTATTCTTGACCCTTATTTAACCATTTTTCTATACGTTTCCGACATTTTTGCTGAGACTTTTCATTATAATATAGAGTTGTTTTCATAAACAATTTTCTTATGTGATTTTTTCACCTACAAACGCCTACAAACAAAGTGTTTTTCATTTAAATAGAATACTAATTTGATGCACAGAAGTTAATGTTCATACATAATTTTAATTTTGAAAACGTGTACATTCTGCTTGAAAGTCAATTTTTATCTTTGGCGCCCCCTAAACTGGTAAACACAGCTGAATTGACGAATTTACGTTGGATTTACAACCAGATGGCGCAGCAAGTAAAATGAGGATGTTTTGTTTTTTTGGTATGAAATTCGTTCAAATTTTCTAGAAAAATCAGAATTTATCTTCAAATTTCTCGGTTTCATGTATTCTTTTTACGCTGAAAAAATTAGTTAGAAAATCATAATTTTATAATGTGCTATGTATATTACGAGGAATGGCTTGTTATAAGTATTGTAACTTTAATTTTTTCAACTAAGTAAACGATGAATAAGGTGTTTTGCGCTAAAAATACTGCAAATCCTTTTCGTATCGGCCCCTACATAATCAATGATATCAGTCAATTTGCTATGATATCGATTTCATCGCAATTAACCATAGTATCAATAACCGGTATGCATCATCAAACTTAAAACTTTCGAAGATTATCTATGACTTTGGTCAAATCGCGTGTTGAAACCATCGTAAATATACAAAACTCCAACTTTCTTACCTTATACTGACGACATTCAATGGCTGAAATGAATCTAAATTGCAATAAAATGAATAATCACCACCGAAGCCAAATAATCTTGCTTTTCAGTGCGTAAAATAAACAAACACCCTCACTTTTGTGGTTCTGAGCTCTAATGTAGATGTCGCATGAGTTGATTCAGCTTTGCGTAAATTCGTCAATACCGTCAACGCGAATATAGCAGTTGAAAAGACGGGGAACATCTGTAAGGGTGCTCATACACTGTTTGACCGAAGCCAAATATTTGACCCTTTTTGACAGATAAAATTTGGTGAACGTGTACTGATCAAATATTTTCTACACAAAACACGACAAGCAAATATTCAATTATTGGACCCCTAAGAGAGGGGGAGGGGTATCTAACCACCATAGAAACATTCATTGCACCCTAAAGATTCCATATGCCTAATTTGGTTTAATTTGCTTGATTAATTCTCGGGTAATGCAAAAATTTGTGTTTCATTTGTACGGCAGCCCCCTCTAAGAGAGGGGGAAGGAGTATCTTAACACCATAGAAACATTTATTGCATCCTATAACCTCCACATGCCAAATTTGGTTTCATTTGCTTGATTAATTCTCGAGTAATGCAGAAATTTGTGTTTCATTTGTATGGCAGCCCCCCCTTTGAGTGGGGGAAGGACTGTCTAACCATCATAGAAACATTTATTGCACCCTAAAACTTTCACATGCCAACTTTGGTTTCGTTTTATTGATTAATTTCCGAGTAATGCAAAAAATTGTGTTTCATTTGTATGGCAGCCCCCTCTAAGAAAGGGGGAAGGAGTATCTTATCACCATAGAAACATTTATTGCATCCTAAAACTTCCACATGCCAAATTTGGTTTCATTTGCTTGATTAATTCTCGAGTAATGCAGAAATTTGTGTTTCATTTGTATGGCAACCCCCCCCCCCCTTTGAGTGGGGGAAGGACTGTCTAACCATCATAGAAACATTTATTGCACCCTAAAACTTTCACATGCCAACTTTGGTTTCGTTTGCTTGGTTAATTTCCGAGTAATGCAGAAATTTGTATTTCATTTGTATGGCAGCTCCCCCTTAGAGAGGGGGGAGGGGTCTCAAAATATCACGAAAACCTTCCCCGGCCCCAAAAACCCCTACATACCAATTTTTATGTCGATCGGTTCAGGAGTTTCCGAGTCTATAAGAATCAGACAGACAGACAGACATCACTCCATTTTTATATAGATATATATATATATATATATATATATATATATATATATATATATATATATATATATATATATATATATATATATATATATATATATATATATATATATATATATATATATATATATATATATATATATATATACAGTTGAATTTCACTCGTTGGGCTATCTTTAGTTGGGCTTCGATTTTGTTGGGCTCCCGTTCGTTGGGCTATAGCCCAACTAAATCGAAGACAAACGTCAATTCTGACAACGTAAAATTTTTTTCGAGGGGCTCGTGGATGGTGTTTTTAGGTTTAAAATAAATTTTAAATGAATCATTGAAATAAATAAAATCGAATATTATTCAACAAAAACAATATTTATTTTAAACGTTTCAAACAAAATTAAACAAACCACGTAAATTCATTTTCAACAAAATGGTAGAGTTCTTCAACATGCTCGTTTTAGCCATTCAACTTCAGTGATTTTCGAACGTAGCGCGTTCAAATGGCATACTTCTGCAACATCATGCTTCATATAGCGAACTAGGCAATCAATTGACTTGATTGCATCGCCAAAATCAGGATCTCCGGTACTAGTAATGGAAGTATCAAACGAATTACTTCCATCTTCTGTGTCTACCAACCATTCTTCTTGCATTTCAGGTTGATCTTTCTTGAGAACTGATGACAAAATCTCGTCATCAGAGAACACTTCACTGGTTACCCAATCTGGATTATGATCAGCATCATACACCTGATCTTTGATCCACAGATCAATATCTTGCTCAGATGTTTTTGTTCCTGCCAAACTGTCAATCCTGGACACAAGCGCTTTGAAGTCATCATCGGCCGCTTTCGAGTCTACATTAACAGCATCCTCCGGCAAACCATCGATCAATTTCTTCCACGAATTACGTATAGTTTTGTCAGATATCTCCTCCCAAGAGGTTGCCAACCACGAAATACACTGTTGAAGATTAATCTTCTTCAATCGTTCATCGAAACTAAAGAGGAAAGTACATAAATAAAACCTCAATTAGAATTTGAATTTAAATTTTGAAAAAGCACAGACGAAAAACTATCGTGCGCATAGTTTTGTGTTTATATTTGGAATTAATTACAAAAATTTAATGTTTAATATTTGGAAATTTACCTTAAGTGTTCGTTTTCCAGAATTAATGCGAGCATCAGTTTTCTTTTATACTTTCGCTTGATTGCATTGATGACCGCTTGGTCCATCGGCTGGCATTCAGCAGTTACATTTGGTGGGAAGTAGATCACTTGAATCAGTCCATCGTCACTCTGTAGAGATTCGTCAACGTCATAATGACTGGTGCAATTATCAAGAACCAGCAATGCCTTTGGCTCTAATCCTCTCTCGGCCGAAAATTTTCGAACAGCGGGGACAAACTCTTCGTGGAACCATTGACGGAACAACAGTCTGGTCATCCAAGCCTTTTTGGAATGATTATATGAAACGGGAAGTTCTTCGATGTTGATTCCTCGTGGTTTTGCAGCAGTGCAAATGAAATACAACGGAAGCTTTAGGGAACCATCTATGTTGGAGCAAGGCATAAACGTATACCTTGTCTTGTTTTGCTTCCGTCCGCTTGCCACGGTCTCATCACAGGTAACGACAGAGCGTGTGGCTAGGAGCTTGATGAACAAGGCAGAATCATCTGCATTAAAGACTTGGGATAGTGATAGCTGCATTTCCTGAATCTTCTTCTGTAGAACCTTCTTGAAATTTAGGTACGCTTCAACGTTTACCAATGCCTTTTCTCCTGTTACGGCTTTCACGCGCAATCCAAACCGCTGCTTAAAACGATGCATCCAGCCATCCGAAGCAGAAAAACCGTGCACCGCATAGAGCCCCCGGTCCTGGAACATCTTAAACAGCAGCTCCGCCTTTGCTTTAAGAATATCCACTGTCAACAAAATGTTGGACTGCCGCTGCTGTAAAATCCAGATGTAAATAGCTTCTTCCAGCAAAGGGAACGTCTGCTCTTTATGTTTTTCGATTATTTACACCATATTCCTTGAACTTGTCCACCGCCTCACGAATTGCTTCTTTCTTTTGGATTATTCTCGTGACCGTAGAAGATCCTACGCCGTACTTCTTCCCAAGAAAGTCATGCGTACCACCTCCTGCTTCAAAATCTTCAATTATGCGAACCTTCTCCACCAGCGTCAGGAAATTGCTCCTCCGTTTCCGGTTAACGTTCGTACTGGATCCTTGCAAACCATCCATTTTGAGCCTGGCGATCGAAATGAACGTATATTAAATCTACGCTAATTTTAATATCAAACTTCATTAAGAACTTACCAATTAATCCAACCTAGAACGAAACTCAACCACGAATGAAATAAACGTCAGTGGTGTGAAAACTTTTCTGCGTTTCCCATAACAACAAACAATCGGTGTGACCCTCGATCGATTTTCGACTTTGACAGTTCAGCCCAACGAGTGAAAGTCTTTCACAAATTGGGCTAAGAGCTTAGTGCAACGAGTGAAATTCGACTGTATATATATATATATATATATATATATATATATATATATATATATATATATATATATATATATATATATATATATATATATATATATATATATATATATATATATACAATTTTTTTCCGTTATATATATATATATATATATATATATATATATATATATATATATATAAGTTAACTACGAGACCAACCTTAACCCCCGAAGTGTCAACCCTGGGATGAACACGACTCCAAATTTACCTGAAGATAAGCAGTGCCCGCTCGAACAACTCAGAGCCCTACAACAGATACAACAACAACAAGCAGTTGCTCTCGAACTTTTAGAAAATAAGGAAACGATCCTAAATAAACAATGACAATGTTTGCCACACCGTAGTTAGACAGTAAAGATAAGCAACGAACAATAAGGACCGAAATAGCAATAAACGATTTAGATCATTAGCAGTATCTCACATTCAGGGAAAACACAACACAATGCCGATAATAGCAGCAATAAAAAAGATCGAAGGATCGATAGGGAAATATAGAACAAACAGGTAGAAATAGGAAGTTAGGAGTAAAATGTAATGATGAATAAAAATCAGTTGGTATTTTAGCTTCAAGAGAACAACATCTCTTTTATTTCAAATATATCACCTCCCGAACGTAAGTTATGTAACTGGCGCAGTCGAAAGCCCGGGGAGAGCGATAAATCGGTAAAAGTGTCAGTGCACGCATCGGAAAATCGAAGTGTGTGGTTCGCGACTCAGTGCAAATCGGAAGAATTTCGCCGCGAGTGAAGTGAACAAACGCAGCGATCAGGACGGAGCAACGTCGGACGAGAGATTTATTGCCACACCCGGAGCGAGCAACCTACCTGGACGCACCCGCTCGTAAGCACCACTGGCGGAACACCAGTTGGTTCGAGGTGAGTCACCCAAAGGGTTTTCTTACAAATCTTTCGCTTCCCTCTTTTCTATCTTTCGCTTCCCTCTATTTCATTCCAACTAACACTAGGATAAGAAACAAAAAGTTGAATTCCGACCATAAATAAGAGTAACAAGAGAAGAAAGAGTGATTCTCTCTAGCTAAATTGAATACCGGTCGTGAATAAGTGCGTAAAAACGTAATTAGTGCCAACCAATTAGTTTATGATTACAAGAAAAATGGCCGACGAAATCCAGAAAAGGATTGACGAGCTTCTAGCTCAACTGGAACTTCAGAGAACAAAAATCGCCGGGTTGGAGGCAATCACTGCTTCAACTAGCGGAAATAATGGCCAATCGCCCCCTACTAGCTCATTAGGGAAGATTATGGCAACAAAATTTGATGGATCCCGAGTACCGGACGCGATCAAGATGATCCCCTCCTACAACGGCGATCCTAAAACCCTTTCATCCTGGCTCAATTCAGTAGATAGCAAACTCGAATTTGCTAAAAAACTGTGTCCCACGCCAGAAGAGCAGAATAAAGCTTTACCCTTATGGTACAGCATTATTCGAGATAAAGTCGTTGATAAAGCCAATGACGTGTTGGTGCAGAACCACACATCCACCGATTGGCTTGAAATAAAACACTCGAAGAATACTTTGGAGATAAAAGGGACTTAAGCACCTTAATCACCAAAATAAATTATTTGCAACAAAACTCAAAAACTATAGAGGAATTTTATAATGAATGTCGAGAGCTACTAGCCGACATCACTGCAAAAATATTGTTGCATCAAGAAATGCGCATTTGCGCTAGAACCCTGACAGAAAATTACGAATGTATGATAACTAATGCATTCATGGACGGGTTAAGAGAACCGTATTCGACACTTGTTAGAGTGTCGCGTCCAGGAAATTTGAACGAAGCACGTCAAAATGCTACCGAACAATTTAACGCAGCTCAACGAAAAAAGGAAAGGAACAATAAAACAGTAGTAGCACCACAAAAAATAGTTTTTAGACCATCAATGCCGCAGTATAACACTAGGCAAAATAATAAATACCCAGCTCCACTCCACTTTTCCCAACCATCATTCAAAAGGCAACCCTCTCAGAATCTACAATACCAGAAACCTTCTTTTCAAAACACACAATTCCAAAGGCCATTCTATCCAAATCTCCAGTTTCAAAAACAAACAATTCCATATATTAAATCTGATCCATCAGGACAGCCCAAACAACAAGTACCTTTTAAAAAGTGGGGAGCTCAATTAAACAATTGCGAAACTACGCAATATAAAAATTACGAACAGCGTCATGAGCACTCGCAAGAGCACTGTGCTTCAGAACAAAATTACGAAACAATTGTGATGCCAATCAATACAAATGAATACGAGAACACTCCAGAAAACATAGAACCAGATATGACGGAAGAATTAAATTTTCATTCAGCCTTCGACCACCAGACAGGAGACTAGTAAACAATTTTCTTCCGTTTCTTGAGATAAGTCTTAAGAATCGGAAACCGCTCCGATTACTGATTGATACGGGAGCAAATAAAAACTATATCACCCCAAATATAGTTCCAAAACCAGCAATAGATCGAGGCCCTAGACATAAAATTAAAAATATCAACGGAACTCATGACGTCGAGGAATTTACGCTTTTCAATCCATTTGCAAAATTTTCAGAGGATATTCCGTCTCAAAAGTTTTTTCTATTCAAATTTCATAACTATTTCGATGGATTGATCGGTTTTGAAACCCTTCGGTCATTAAATGCAATTATTGATACCGCGTCAAATTCATTACAGATAGGAAGCTTTACTATACCCTTACACAAAAAATTTCCTGACACAATCACACTTAACGCTAATGAAACACAAGTAGTTACCATTCCTACCTCAAAACCAAACGGCGATTTCTTGATTGAACATGAAGTAGCAATAGCCCCTATGATTGGTATACTAGCTGGACTATACCACTATCATGATCAGAAGGCTTATGTCATGATACACAACTACGATTCAGACAATAAACAAATAAATATTTGTGACCTAATAGAAGTTGAAATTAATAACTTCGAAACGCAGTCATCCTTCTATCCACTCGTGCCCCAAAACGAGCACAAGTATCTTTTTAACAAAATAAGACACGAAAATTTGAATAATGAAGAAAGGCAAAGGCTTTTCAAACTTCTCCACCAATTTCAAGACGTATTTTATAATGATGGAGAAAAACTAACATTTACAAACGCTACTCGACATCACATTAACACTGTGGATGAACTTCCCGTCTATTCGAAAACCTATCGCTACCCATTTTGCCAGAAGGAGGAGGTTCAGCAGCAGGTAAATCAAATGCTAGAACAAGGTATTATTCGAGCTTCAGATAGCCCTTATAATTCACCCGTCTGGATTGTACCTAAGAAGCTTGATGCTTCCGGACAACGGAAATGGAGATTGGTGATTGATTATCGCAAGCTTAATACCAAAACGGTGGACGATCGATACCCGATCCCAAATATCACCGATATACTAGATAAACTGGGAAAATGTCAGTATTTTTCCACCCTTGATTTAACATCAGGATTCCACCAAATCGAAATTGACTCAAAAGACATTCGTAAAACAGCATTTAGTGTTGATGGAGGACACTACGAGTTTATTCGGATGCCTTTCGGCTTGAAGAATGCACCCGCTACCTTTCAAAGGGTAATGGATAACATTCTTAGAAAGCACATTGGAACACGATGCTTAGTTTACATGGATTATATAATCATCTTCGCAACTAGCCTACAAGAGCACTTGTTAAACCTGAAATTAATTCTAGAAACCCTCAGAGTGTTCAATATGAAGATACAAGTTGATAAGTGCGAGTTTCTTCAGAAAGAAGTTGCGTTTCTAGGACATGTAATAACCTCTGAAGGAGTGAAACCCAATCCCGGAAAAATCAACGTAATTAAACAATGGCCAATACCGAAAAACGAGAAGGAACTAAAAGGGTTCCTTGGAGTAATCGGATACTATAGAAAATTTATCAGAGATTTTGCGAAAATTGCAAAACCTCTTACGCAACAACTTCGTAAGGGCGAGAAGATCAAACACACAAGTGAGTTCATCTCAGCCTTCAACCGTTGTAAGGACATTTTAACAAGTAGCCATGTCCTCCAATACCCTGACTTTTCCAAACGCTTTATACTTACCACTGATGCATCGAATTATGCATTAGGTGCAGTTTTATCCCAAGGCCCTATCGGTAAAGACAAACCCATTGCCTTCGCATCACGCACCCTAAGCAAAACCGAAGAAAAATATTCAGCCATTGAAAAAGAACTCCTCGCCATTGATTGGGCATGTAAATATTTCAGGCCATACTTATACGGTCGGAAGTTCACGTTATATACCGACCACAAACCATTGACATACGCACTCAATTTAAAAACTCCAAACGACAGACTCATACGCATGAAACTGCGTCTGGAAGAATTCGACTACGAGATTCAATACCGTTCCGGCAAACAAAATGTAGTAGCCGACGGGTTATCGCGAGTCACTCAAGAGTTAAATTCAAATGAAACAGAATCGTTACCGGATGCATCAACCGCACGTTCCACAGATTCTGACAATGACACCCCTATAAGAATGACCGAATCTCCACTTAACTTTTTCAAACATCAAATTTTTATCAAGAAGGGAGATAGAAATACTGAAACATTAGAACAAATTTTCCCAGGAGTCCAAAGACGCACTTTGATGAGAGCAACATTTGGTGTCTCTATAGCTATAAAGATATTTCGGGACTATATGCATTCTTCAAGAGTTAACTGCATTCTTTGCCCGGAAGAATGGGTAAATACCCTACAAGCAACATATAGGAACCACTTCTCTCGTGCAAAATCATTTAAAATTGTATTAACACAATCCATATTGCAGGACCTTACCACTATAGAAGAACAAGATAGAGTTATAGAAGCCACACACGGCAGAGCCCACCGAGGAATAGAAGAAAACCAATCAGCAATTGCGAGAAATTTCTACTTCCCTCGAATGAGAGACAGGATACAGAAATTTATCAACTTTTGTGTCACCTGTCTTGAATGTAAGTACGAAAGAAATCCCTACAAAATAACCTTTTCAGATACCCCAATTCCACAAAAACCTTTAGACATTCTTCATGTTGATATCTACATTTCCTCTCCGAATCTTTTTATAACAGCCATTGACAAATTGTCAAGATACGCTATCCTTATACCTCTAAAATCCCGCTCTATACCCGATGTTAAGAAAGGCATTACCAAACTTCTCACTACTTACGGAACCCCTAAAATGATAGTCTATGATAATGAGGTTGCTTTCAAATCCCCAGAAATTCAAGGACTTCTCCAAAGACTGAATGTTGAATCATATTTTACACCTTCTGGACATAGTGAGGTGAATGGTATCGTAGAACGATTTCATTCAACTCTTACCGAAATCTTTTTATGCATGAAACAAAAATATACCGATATGTCAGCAAAAGATTTGTACAAAATAGCAACTGCATTATACAATAGCACGATTCATTCAGCAACAAAGTTGAAACCAATCGAGATCTTTTTTGGTATCAAAGATGGCGATGAACGCCCATTGAACATAGATAGAATCTTAGAAAACAGAAATCAAATTTTCGACGAAGTCATAAATAAAATTCAACAATATCAAGAAAAAACAAGAGAAAGACACAATTTAAAAAGAGAGGAAGAACCTGTCCTAAACGAAAATGAAATAGTTTACCAAAAAGCACAAGGCATAAAATCTAAACGAAAACCAAAATATAGAAAACAAAAGGTCAAGCGAAATTATAGGAAAACATTCACAGACTATAGAAACATTAAAATTCATAAAAGTAAAATTAAAAGAAGAAGAAAACGTTAGTTGATTATTTTTCAATAGAGAGAGAATGTAAGGTCCAAGTAGGAATAATCAAGATCATCCATCCAATTAATTTAACTACAATCGAAAATACGATTGATACATTAAGTAGTACTTCATATCAAAGATTAACCAATACAAATCCACTTGCAAACATCATCAAGTACAAAGTTCAGCAACTGTACACAACGTTCTACGGATTGAAATCCAGAAAACCTCGAAACAGACGTTGGGACATCATTGGCACAGTATTCAAATTCATCGCAGGAACACCTGATGCAGAGGATCTGAGAATAATTAATTGTACAATGAACGAACTGATCAACCAAAACAATGAACAGCTCAAGATTAATTTTCAAATAAGCGAAAGAGTTTCACAAATTACCAACACTATCAATAAAATCGAGGAGAATTCTTTCACAAACAAACTTATATTGGACGAAATTGAAACGATAACAACAATATTAAACATCGATAACATCAACCATCTTCTTGACAGCATCCAGGATGCAGTAACTTTATCAAAAAGCTCGCTTGTTAGCAACAAAATACTATCTTTGAGAGAAATAAACGCTATAAGGACACTGTTGCAAGATCAAGGCGTCGCAGTAAATTTTCCGGATGAGGCTCTACAATTTGTAATCCCGAAATTGGCGCTGAGAGACGATATACCTTTATATATACTTAATGTTCCCCAGCTGGAAAATACAACATCAGACATCATTAGAATTTACCCATTGGTAAACAACAACCGTATCTTACACCAGAATCCAACCTACATAATTAAAAGGAACAACAATCTTTACACAACAACAAAACCCGAAGATTTTGTCCAGAAATCATCATTCCTGAACGAGTTACGCGATGAATGCGTAGCTTCGTTGATTCACGGAAGACAGGCTACATGTAGCTATGTAATGCAAAACAAGACGACCCAGAAACTTATCACGGAAAATTCGATCCTGATTTCTAACGCAAAAAACCAAATCCTACAAACGACATGTGGACCAGATAATAGAACCCTGAATGGAAACTTCCTCATTTCATTTGGAAACTGCACGATATTGTTTAACAATCAACGTTTCAAGAATGCCGAGATAATAAGCGAAGCAAACGTCATCCAAAGAGCGTTTCACAATCTCAAAATCAACTGGAAACACCATAAAAACTACGAATTAGAAAAAATCAACAATGAAACTATCAGCAACAGAAATAAACTGGAGCATGTTTACCTCAAGCAAGTTCACATTAATTTTAAACTCTGGAGTCTTTTCGGCGGATTTTCTCTCATGCAAATTACATGCCTCATTGTGATCAGTTTCATTCTTTACAACAAGTTGTCGCCCACAAGAACTTATTCAGAAGCATCAGATATCGAAACGGGACGTTCCTCACTCGAAGGGGGAGTAGTTAACTACGAGACCAACCTTAACCCCCGAAGTGTCAACCCTGGGATGAACACGACTCCAAATTTACCTGAAGATAAGCAGTGCCCGCTCGAACAACTCAGAGCCCTACAACAGATACAACAACAACAAGCAGTTGCTCTCGAACTTTTAGAAAATAAGGAAACGATCCTAAATAAACAATGACAATGTTTGCCACACCGTAGTTAGACAGTAAAGATAAGCAACGAACAATAAGGACCGAAATAGCAATAAACGATTTAGATCATTAGCAGTATCTCACATTCAGGGAAAACACAACACAATGCCGATAATAGCAGCAATAAAAAAGATCGAAGGATCGATAGCGAAATATAGAACAAACAGGTAGAAATAGGAAGTTAGGAGTAAAATGTAATGATGAATAAAAATCAGTTGGTATTTTAGCTTCAAGAGAACAACATCTCTTTTATTTCAAATATATCACCTCCCGAACGTAAGATATGTAACTTATATATATATATATATATATATATATATATATATATATATATATATATATATATATATATATATATATATATATATATATATATATATATATATATATATATATATATATATATATATATATATATATATATATATATATATATATATATATATATATTAGAGCAATTACGAATTGTACAGTGTACCTAAGCTCAAGCTGTGTATTTTTAGGCGTTATTGGAATTTGTTAAAAAAAGGATATAATAACTTAAGTGCCACGGTTTTATAGCGATTGTATGGAAATTTTTAAACGTATTAGGGCCATCGTTTCTTGTCGTTATGGAAGGTATTTTTGTTCGAAAGGGAATGCTTATAAGCTTATATGCTTATATTAGATACCTTTATTATCATATGTTATACTGTCAGTCACCGTTAACAGCCTGAACGAAAACTAGGTGTCAGTCACCGGTGACTGACGTGGCAGTCAACGTGTTAATAGTCGTTTAATTCAGCACCCTCATTGATTCTCTGTCTGTCAGACCGTATGCACGAGTATAGGAGGGTTAACTCAAGAGAAAGACAATGAAAAGAATGCTTACCAAGTGTTTTGATTCGGTTTGTTCATGCTACCCACCACTTCCCGTCTATGGCGCTGCACACAGTTGGAGTTGTCAAGCTGTAGTTATGTACAACCGAGATGGAAAATGGAAGGTGGGAAGATTTTTTAAATCTGTGACGTCACAGATTTTGTTGATGTATGTTACTTTTCTTATAATAGTCCACTACATAAGAAAAGTGTTGTTATTAAAAGTAGAAATAAGCAAATGAAATGAACGAACTAGTTTTAGCGTTGAAAATCATAAGGGCCCGACATTTTAACAGAAACTGAAATTTCTGTGTATTTAAAGTGTTCTAAACTTAATTTCAATTCAATTTTACTTCTCGTTACGTCGACCAAAAACGTAAACGAACAAAGTCAGAGTCACAATCTTTTGTTCTTTTGACGGATAAACATTTGACAGTGCATGGGAAAAAGGTTGCAAGTTTTTTCATGTGAAATCAACTTGAAAAATAAATTTATTTGACTCCGTATGACTTAGATTGAGACGAAAAGTTTTCCGCTTGAGCCTTATTTTTAGACGACTGAAGTTTTCAGCACTCTAAGAGCCCCCGCAGACTGCAGACTGATTTGTCGATCGATAGTTCGGTCGGCTTCATAATCTGTACGGAGAGTTATGCATGTGCGCACATTACATTGATTCAGTTGGGTCGGTTTTTGCATCAGTAGGCCGATCCGAACAAACTGTCGGCTGAAAAAAGTCTCTAGTGTGCGGGGGCTCTAATTGTGAAAAAAGTACAGTAGAACCCTCGCGGATCGCCCGAGGTTCCACTGTAATTCCAATTGCTGACAAAAGTCAAACTTTCATGATGTTGCTCTAGAATCCAAACATAGTAGACATTTGAATACTATTTCTGAAATCAAAGAAAAAATTAAACATTTTAGTTTTCGATATGTTCTGTTTTTTTCCTAATGCAATTAGCTTCTGTATATCCTCTTTCAACGTTATTCGTTGACACATTCATTTTTGTACCATTTGAGTAACTGACTGGTATGCCTGGTATGTGAACTTCCTATCTTCCAGGCTACTAACACAATCAAAGTTCAACACAACCAAAACCCGTGAATCTTCCCACCTTCTATTCTTCATCTCGATGTACAACGGTGAAACAGGCCGGAACAGATACAGCGATTGTACCGAGTTGCTTGTATGGTTCTAGCGCTGTGCATGGTGCTAGAACAGTTGTATGTCTGTCATAAGTATAAAACAAGATATCGCTTAAGAAATCATTCAAATGAGCATCCCAGTATCACGTATAATCACTATTTTAGTTTTGTTGAATTCAAATTAATTAATGATTTCCCATTTGAATTGTTTGTGATTTCGCGTTTATTACAATTCTGGGTTCAGTAATGTTTTCAATTATCGTTTCTATGAAACGTCGCGCAACATGCTTCAATAGTCTTCGTTCGACACTGTTCTTTATTTTATCAGCGGTTCATATTCCCGCAAATGACACTACTTAATCGGAAGCATTAGCTTTTTCGCGTATAGATGTCGTTGTTTCAAAATAATTGAAATATATCAGCTGCCATAAACTGGTTCCCATAATATACATATACAAAAAATTACCTTGGAATGCGAAACCAACTGCAATATACATGGTGTTACTTTAGCCCAGAATTCAAATAAGATTGCCATCGTGACGTTATGAGATTCTGTAGATGGCGTTGTTGCACAGGCAATTTGTTCCAGGTAAAGAGTCCATAGTTGACACAATGTGAAGGCATGAAACAGTGAGGACATGTGTAACACAGATGTTTTAGATTGTTCAGCAAATCCAGCAAATATGACTTGAATGTGATCTGCAATGTGACAGCTGGATTCTTGTGGTACAGGTTGGGTAACAGTATTGACAGGATGTTGAAGGTAATAATGAACTGTCGATCCATGGTGTCCGATGTTTCCGCCACGTTTATTCATTAGTGCAGTATGGGTCAGAGACCCCAGTAAAAGCCAAGACAAAAGTCGCATGTGACCGACGCATTCTGTAAATTCTTTTGGCCTGAAAAAGAAAAATGAAAGCATTAATATGGATAGGTTATATATTATATAGGTTATATTCAATTTGAAATTTGGGCTCCCACTAATTGACTTATCGGATCCAATCTATCATTTTATCGCTCACGTGTTACAAACAGAATGTCAAACATAATACTCCTTTTTTCATGCTGTAAACACACATCTTCGTCAATTTCTGGTTCAGAACTTTTAGAAATATGAAAAATACAAAATTATGTTGCTGCTAGACACGAAAAACTTCGAAAAACTTTGCAGCCAGAACGAACCAAGTACATGCTAGCTATTAACATAATATCATTACACAACAAATTAGTATTTTGTAACGGCTCTAATTTCATGAATTATATGAATTATATATATATATATATATATATATATATATATATATATATATATATATATATATATATATATATATATATATATATATATATATATATATATATATATATATATATATATATATATATATATTGACTCAGTTTTGCTGTTTTTGACAAAATAATATCTTAATTAATGAAAATAATTGGCAGCCCTTAGGTTGTCTTCCAGGAGCTGTCCGAAACAGAAAAATCTGTTAAAAATTCGGATCTGCCTTCTTGGAGAAAACGATCACTATCGTCCGATGCCATATTGTGGGATTATGGTTCGCTTTGGTTGAACGCAATTTCGTTTTTTTTACAGTCTGCTACACAGAATTTTTTTTGGAACTGTTGTAAATTATCCGAATGACATGGTCATTTTACAGTCGATAAATTTTTTTTCTGCATCCAATCGTGTATGTAAATCAATTTTGAAAAAATGGCGCTTGGTTCGTTTTGGCAGACCCTCGACCATATTGGGGAAATATTTCTAGTCGTATGTATTTTTTCTACCAATGTAATTATATTCTTATTATCAGAAGACACTTTAAAGTTAAGATGCTGAAAAGACGGTGAATTTATTTTTCGTTAACACATTCAGGTTTTTTTACTAAGCAAACGTTCATGGGTCCAATCGCAGAACTGTTCATTGTTTGATATTCTAATCTACCCTTTAAAATTACCTTTTACTATAAAATTCCTAGTACTTCTACCAAAACTCGTCATTATAATAACAGATTATTTTCAGACACAATTCTCTTTCAAGATTTTTCAACCACTTGCAAATATTTCTCCGTTACATGGCATAAATGTATGACATAGAAAATATGATAGAATAAAGACAGCCCTGAATCGGACAATTCCTTTCTCGAGTTTTGCTCTTATCAACACATTCGGCGATTCATTTTCATTTATATAAATAGAAGTAAATATAGGAGTGCGTTTTATCACATTAAAGAACATATTGTAGAACATATGCGAACTGAATTTTCCGAATTTTCCCATTTCCTTCAGAGTTTTCCGAAAATTTTCAATTGCCATGTTCGGTTGGAATACGTTTGGTTGAAATATGTGTATAATCATATAAAAAAAATTTCGTACCCAAAAACCCTCACATCCGAAATTTGGCTCCATTTGCTTAATTAGTTCTCGAGTTATTCAGAAATTTGTGTTTCATTCGTATTGCATCCCTCCCTTAGAGAGGTGGGAAGTGTGTTGAAACACTTAAGAAACGTTTCTCCTAAAACCTCCATATGCTAAATTTGGCTCCATTTGCTTGTTTAGTTTTCGAATTATGCGGACATTTGTGTTTCATTTGTATGGCAGTTCAAGGAGCTCTAACTATCATAAAAACCTTCTAAAATCACCTACATACCAATTTTCATGTCGATCGGATTTCCGAGTTCATAAGAATCAGAAAGACAGACAGAAATCCATTTTTGTATATATAGATTGTAGTGAGCTCGGAAATGTCTGCAACATGTTTTGAATATGTTCCGCTTTACTTTCGTTAATCGCATTCTTATGTTTTGCTGTAGTTGAGGTCAACTGACAAATTGGAAAAAAAAACTAGTTTTTGCGCATAGATGTCGTTGTTTAAATGCAATTGAAATATATCAGTTGCCATATAAGAAGTTACTTTCCTGGCTATATGCCAAGGAAATTTTACTTTGAATGCGAAACCAAATGTAATGGTAACGGCAACGGCGTTATTTTGGCCCATGAAATTCTGTAGATAGCGTTGTGTAGAGTTCAGAGAAATGAGCAATATTCAGAGAGCGAGAGAATTAGGGACGAGAGAGTCATTCACGCTTCAGGCGAAGATGTGCCGAACAAGTTTAGTTTAGTTTGAACTAGAGGCGCGCAAACCAGCTCATCATGAACAGCTCAGATCAACTCAGCTCATCTAAAAGTGCTGTTCTTTATGAACAGCTCTTCAGCTCAGTTGCCACTGTCGTCTGGTGGCGACTTTCAATTTGTATCCCAAACTCGATAGTGTAATCTCTATCAGACCAAAAGACACGAAGCCAGTTTTAAAATTTGAATGAAATTTTTCACACCACGTTATTAAATTACTTGAACCACGTATTCTTGACCCTTATTTAACCATTTTTCTATACGTTTCCGACATTTTTGCTGAGACTTTTCATTATAATATAGAGTTGTTTTCATAAACAATTTTCTTATGTGATTTTTTCACCTACAAACGCCTACAAACAAAGTGTTTTTCATTTAAATAGAATACTAATTTGATGCACAGAAGTTAATGTTCATACATAATTTTAAGTTTGAAAACGTGTACATTCTGCTTGAAAGTCAATTTTTATCTTTGGCGCCCCCTAAACTGGTAAACACAGCTGAATTGACGAATTTACGTTGGATTTACAACCAGATGGCGCAGCAAGTAAAATGAGGATGTTTTGTTTTTTTGGTATGAAATTCGTTCAAATTTTCTAGAAAAATCAGAATTTATCTTCAAATTTCTCGGTTTCATGTATTCTTTTTACGCTGAAAAAATTAGTTAGAAAATCATAATTTTATAATGTGCTATGTATATTACGAGGAATGGCTTGTTATAAGTATTGTAACTTTAATTTTTTCAACTAAGTAAACGATGAATAAGGTGTTTTGCGCTAAAAATACTGCAAATCCTTTTCGTATCGGCCCCTACATAATCAATGATATCAGTCAATTTGCTATGATATCGATTTCATCGCAATTAACCATAGTATCAATAACCGGTATGCATCATCAAACTTAAAACTTTCGAAGATTATCTATGACTTTGGTCAAATCGCGTGTTGAAACCATCGTAAATATACAAAACTCCAACTTTCTTACCTTATACTGACGACATTCAATGGCTGAAATGAATCTAAATTGCAATAAAATGAATAATCACCACCGAAGCCAAATAATCTTGCTTTTCAGTGCGTAAAATAAACAAACACCCTCACTTTTGTGGTTCTGAGCTCTAATGTAGATGTCGCATGAGTTGATTCAGCTTTGCGTAAATTCGTCAATACCGTCAACGCGAATATAGCAGTTGAAAAGACGGGGAACATCTGTAAGGGTGCTCATACACTGTTTGACCGAAGCCAAATATTTGACCCTTTTTGACAGATAAAATTTGGTGAACGTGTACTGATCAAATATTTTCTACACAAAACACGACAAGCAAATATTCAATTATTGGATGCCTAAAATATTTTTTCAGTCTGTTCTTCGAACCTGTCGGTACATGGTTAGGTTACCTTGAATATTTCAGTTGATTTTTTCCATGTTTGGTGTTTGATATTGTTTACTACTGTTGAAAATTGAAGAGTGGCAAACAAAATAGTGTTTGTACAAATATCAAATCAAACCTTATCTGTCAAAAAATATCAAATATTTGACCTCCGGGCAAACAGTGTACGGCCACCTTAACTGAACTGATGTCATAACACGAATAGTGATCCCCGATAATCGTTCGATTAATCGATTAATCGAATACCTTCTACAGAAATCGATTATTAATCGAACGAATACTGCACAACCAATAATCGAAGCGAACGAATAATGTGCGATTCACATAGAACGTTACGGAGAAGAACGTCTACGTTCCGTCAACGTCTACACCAATTCACACATGCAGTCAATACTTCCACCAACCCGTCATGCAAATGTCAAACGAATGATTTATTTAATGTTATTCATGGTGTCGCCATCTACAACAATTTTAAATTGCAATGCCCTCTTTCGAATCAGCATGCCTAGAATCAGTCCTAAATTTTGAAAAAATCAATGAAAATCATTGAATTAAAATGCTTGAACCCCGTAGTCCGACCCTTATTCAACAATAATATATAGACTATTTCTCTCAGCTAGGCGCGAATGATTTTCACTCCGAAATTTGGAAATAAGAGATAAAAAGTACAGTATGTTACTTATAATGCGACATGCCGAGGCACCATTTAGTGTCGCATTGGAGACAATTTTGACCAGTAATTGAACATTTGCGACAGGTGGCGACTTTCAAAGTGGGGCTATAATTTGGGCCCCGAACTCAATGTTTACAAAAATGTCCAATTAGAGGTAAAATATCTAATTAAACGTGTTGCATCACAGGTCTGTCCAATTAGCTAAATGTCGAATTAGATGTAAATTACTGTACAACCAAAATCAAAACAAAAGCCGTGACACAAAGCCCAGACAAAAACCAAACGAGCCGTCCGTCTCCGTCAATTATTCTTTTCTACAAATCCTGTCGATCGTTTTCGTTACGTTGCCGGTGTATGTGAATGTTTTCATAATAATTGCATGGTAGAATAACTGACGTAACGTGACGTGACGGGACGTGAACGTGACGTGGATGTTGTATGTGTGTAATCGCATTTAATTTACGTCGATTAATCGATCCAAACCCAGAGAGAAAAATACATACGGCCGCTGCAATTTCATCCTGAAAATCAATCATTATCTTTGATGCTCCCCTAAGTTCGTAAACGATGCTCAATGCCTTCAACGCGACTTTAGGGGAGCGTAAAAGATAATTATTGATTTTCAGGCGGAATGAACACTCTTTTCATTCCATATGGCTTTCTAGCAAATAAGAAATATTAGTCTAACTAATTATTTCTCTTCGTGTGACGAATAATCGATTAATCGATTATTTGGGGCGATTAATCGTATCGAATAACAAACTGCTGAAAACTATTCGATAAGCTGATGAACGATTAATTTCAAAAATCGGAGATCACTAAACGCGCTCAGTTCATTTGAATGTTATTAAGATAAGATCACACAATAGGGGGTCTTTTACGGACCAAATTTCTGACAGATAAGGACCAAATTTTTGTCAGTTGTTCTGATTTCTGATTGGCTGATTTTGATAAATTTTGTAAACAAAGCCGATTTTTTCAGTGTTGCCAATAAAAATGAATAGCGGTGGATTCGTATTGAAATTAGAAATGGTGAATTTAATGAATATTACGATATTTAGTTTAAAGGAAATGTGAAGGAATTATATGCTAGTTTATGTATGTGTTTTTTCACAATGGAGTAAAGTGAACGGTAAAACACTCTTTTGTTAGATTTAGCTTTAGTTAGGTCCCTAATGCGATTTCATATTTCGGAATATAATTTCCATTGCTAAGAAGAAATGGAAAGTCTCATCATTCACGATGCAGATGGGAGAGTTGTAGCTCTAGCTCGTAAATATGAAAAAAGAGATGGTTGATACCATCCAGTTTGTGTTTTGCTGACTACCAATTGTTACACTGCTGACATGTTCTTTCCCGCTGACTTATTTTGATGCTACGAGTTTTATTCTGTTCTGTCGAGAAAAGTTTTTGCTTCATCGACGGTGTACTCATAGTCGAATTCAATATTCATGTCATCCACATTGTCACTAAAATTAGATGAAGCTGAAATTCGATATGATGTCGATGCTGCTTCACTGTCCATCAATTTCTGGGCTGAGTATTCTTCTCACCGCTTTGATAGCAAGTCCATCAATCCAATAAAATGTTCTTGTGTATCGGCTGTATGCGAAGCATTCGGTACGACGGTCATGTATTGCGAAAGAGTCACGATTTTCAAGTTGTTTCTGAATAACAATGGGGTTGAGCGCCGTTCTTTTGCACGAATCAACGAGAAAAGATTCTCCAGACAATCTTGGAAGAGTTGTTATGGATATCACTATTATATTATAGACATGGTTATTTAAAAGACTTATTTTATCCTTTATCCTTTTTGAGATTGCCTTACTGAAAACATGCAAATTCATTAAATTCGCACCAACCAAATCCGAAGTTTTATAATATTTGGCAGCTCTGGCATCTTTATATCATGGCTTCGTTTTTGTACGACGAAGAAGAGTAAGAAGCCAGTTGTCTCATCTTGTCTTAGGAATGTTACAGCTCAGTGTGTGCAATTTTACAGCTCTTCTCTCTCCTGCATCATTATCTAAGTAAGCAGAAGAGCTGTTTGTTTTGACGTAGAACTACGTCCTTCATTAAGGGTGCCAAATCAGAAAACAGGTCACGTTTTTATGAAATAAAGTTAACGTAAATAACTGTTTTTGCCGTGAACGGATTCTGGCAATTTACATACCAAACGAATCGGAAATTCCCTAAGATTTGTTTGATATGCTATACAATACAATCCCATAGTGTGTATATGGTTTGAATTGATGAAAATTGGAAGCACTCCCATTTCCTCATGCAGTTATTCTGTCCATTTGTGTGCTTTCCCGAACAGAACTGTCAATGACGAGCAACTTGTCGGCGAGCAACGAAGGGGAAATCGTAAGATACAAAGTCTCCGTGAACAAACGAAAAAGAAGAAAAACGAAGGGGAATATTTGCCTAGAGTATAAACAATGGTTTTTGCTGAGGCAAACTTCATTCTTCGTGAGAACACCGACTGGACAACACCGTTGCTGGGCGAGCTGGACGGCGAGGGATCGAATGGTTTACTCAAGCCAATGGAGGTGGAGGAGTAATATGAGGAAAGAGTATAGTTTTCCGAGGACCTTTTTGAAGGCTAGAGACGAATGAACTGAAGAAGTTAAAAGTCTCTTTAATTCAACAAGGAAAGGAAGGAAAGGCAAACTTCCAGTATCGTTCTAGATACGAAACAATGAACATCGCTTGTTCTTCCTTGTTTTGCGCCGTCGCATGTCTTCGTTTCGGACTGAGCTGTGGACGCGACCAAATTACTCACTCGCTGATGTCTCTGGCATTGCAACCATTGCATCAAACTGACGCCATTCCATTGCATTGATGTTTTGAGCTACACAATTGTGTGGCGAATCCTCAAGCTAGGCTATCGTCAGCTCACTATGAAAAAATGTTCTGGAATTTTGTCAGTGATTTGGTTTCGCATGACTGTAGCAAAACTCTCTTCACAAAGGATGACAGCTTAGCTAATCCAGACTGGCAATATTAACAGAAAGATATTTTGTTGAGAAGAGCGCAAAACAGAGATAAGTGTGGGTATATTTAGTTGCTTCAAGCCATCGATATATGGACATTTGTGTGCGTACGTGCGTGCTTCATAACCCGTACGTAAAAATAGTGCATCTTCGCTACGCTGAAACCCCATCTGTAATGATAAATATAAACAAGGAGGGGAGATAGCGGGAGGGAATTATTTTGCTGAGGCAAATATTCAGCCTTTTTCCAAGCAGTTAACATTGTTTGTTTTCTGTCATCATAAAGGCTTCGTTGGTGCCTTTGACATTGCATCAATGCATTGAAACGACGTTATGGTGAAGCAGGTGTTAAGGTTGTGCACCACAAAAACTATTTGGGGAACACCAAGTTATTCAATAGGTTATAAAATGTATTTATTTGGGTTCGCGTGCAGATACAGTTTATTTCGCTTATTTAGTCACCAAGAAAGTAAATGTCGTTCTGGAATTTTGTATGCGATTTGGCTTCGCTTGCCAGTAGCAAAACTTTCTTTCTATCTCGAGCATGTATTGTTCTACGAGCACAAGAATGAATCATCAAACAATTATCGTCAAATGGTTCTACAATAAAAAAAACATTTCAGGGCGACCAAACTGGTAGAATGGTATTTAAAAATTTTCGTAGCATTATTAAATATTATCCGCAGTTATAAACAAGCGACTTGAATTAAACTACAACGTAGTTCTACGTCAACAATGCGGTCGTGTCTTGGACACAACCTCCTATAATTTTTTTTATCCAAAATATATATTTTATTAAGGCTCATATGGCGTCAGCCTAACGGGGCCGAGAGTTCAATATTTTGACAATGTTTGCTTAGACTATGTTAGTAATATGTAACCGATTACTCGCGGTTGACTCGAGGTTAGTATTACAAGTGTTCTCATAATTGGTATGTCGCAGTCTTCGATGCTCTGTACGTGTGCCCGACACGGGATACTTCCTATTGGGATGCAGCTGACCATTAATCAGCAACGCCCCCCTAGTCTGTACCCCATATCTAGCGTGGTGCGTCTTTCTCGACTCGAGGAATGAGTTTAAAAGAATGAGTGTGTGGTTAGTAATTACGGATTTTTGACAGAAGTAGTCTCGGAGAAAAGGTTCAATGATGCTAGATAGAGGCGACGCTATACTTCATTTGGTCTCTTTTGTGTGCAAGATAGCGGAGGTTTGATTTGATGAGAATGGATGTCCCGATAAGCCGTTCTGACTGAAATGACAGCAATCGCGGTTACCAGATTCGTACGTATGTTTGGTTTCGATGGGCTAATGCAGTGTCCTAGGAGGTATGGCAGTCCCAGCTTAATATTTGACAAAAAAATATGAAGCAGCAATAAAAAAGACGGGTGGTAATGTCGGGGACATAACCGGAGTGACGTAGGACTATACAAAGGAGACAGCTTTTGTTAAATATATATTTTAAATATATTGTTTTATTTTCTTCTCCTACGTGAATACCTATCTATCTGAAAAATGGATTAGTTTACTGTTTACTCTTTATGAATATGTTGATGGTTCTGAAAAGAACCTTTGGTGTTGTGTTTTTGTTATCACTCGATATTCCCATCATGTTCGGTTAAACCTTCCTGTTTAGCTATTGCGTTTGCCACTCGCCACAACTTTCACAGTTGGAAAATTTCTTCCCATCCAGCTTGTGACATGTGGTTCAGTAAATTACATTGAATGCGACATGCTGGAGAAACACTTTGCCACTCACTGAAACTAATTGTTGCCTTGATGAGCGCCGAACCGAAGCTGCTCTGTTCTTGATGCGGGTTTTCTGATTGTCGTGAGCAGCTTTGCAAGCCAACTCGAGCACTCCGACGGCCGAAACTCTATAATCGCTGTTAGGTATACTGGTGCTCCGGCACCAATCCGTTCGGCCTAGTTACCCTTGAGGAGCAATCAGTGAATGCGACCAACAGGGAACAGCACACCTGCACGATTCGAGTGGGACTTTGCCTTTCCCTTAACTTGTCCTCCTTTGTTACGTCCACGATGCCGATGCCGTACAACCACACGGGTTTACGGTTTGAAAGAAAATAAGATATTTTTTTGGGGTCCGCGTGTTTTATACTCTAGCGGTACACACTCACAGGATAGAGACAAATCGGCAGACTCAGCCAGAGGGGCGAGTCCAACGAGACGAACGAATGAGCGTTAAAAAGGAGCGATGGCAAAAAAATACATTCATTATGATTTGTTCGCTCGTTGGATTCACATGCAGGCTAAAAAGGGTCCTTTTCAGGATCACAAAATTATCTTCAATCTAAAGAGTTTATTGTTTTGTTATCATTATCAGTTTTGATATCCTCATCTTGTTCGGCTAAACCTTTCTGTTTAGCGATTGCATTTGCCACTCGCCACAGCTTTCACAGTTGGAAAATTTCTTCCCATCCAGCTTGTGACATATTTTACAGTAAATTACATTCAATGGCACGTCGCATTACCACCACTCAGTATCGGATTGGAGGTAATTTTAACCTGTAATTGAACATTTGCGATGACAGTGGTACAGTGTCGACTTTCAATGTGGGGTCATAATTTGGACCCCGAACTCTATGTTTACAAAAATGTCCAACTAAATATGTCGCATTACAGGTCCGTCCAATTAGCTAAATGTCGAGATAAGTGTAAATTACTGTACTTTCAATCTAGAAGCAATTTAAGAATTGGTGAAAATCAATAAGCTCAGAACAACTGCAAAATTCACATACTCATCAGATCCTGGCAAACAAATGATGAAAAAATCAATTTGTGTTTTATTATTTTTTGGATAATGTTTTAGAAAGCATTTAACTGTATTTCCTAAACTCTTTTTTGGAAGGTTTAATGGCCCTGAAAAGCGCCTTGTTTTATGGAATGGTTCCAATTTAGAAAACTCAGTACTCGTGGTTTTGAAAAAAACCATTTCGAACGCCCTCGATGCCGCCTTGTTCTGGATTTGCCACCAAAGCAGTTTGTATAAAGAACAAACTTTTTTCTTCTACTACCTGATGCCGTTTTGCGATTGCGTTTGCCACTCGCCACTCGCTGCAACTGCCTGTTGTCTTGATGTCCACCGAACCGAATGTGTTCTGTTCCGAATGCGGGTTTTCTTATCGTCGCGAGCAGCTTTGCCAGCTAACTCGATCACTTCGGCGGCCGAAACTATATAACGCCGTCTAGGTGGACTGGTGCACTGGTACTAACGCGCTCGGCCTAGCAACCCTTGCGGGGAACTCCAGATCAACACGAGCGGGATTTTGCTTTTCCCTTCACTTTTCCTCCTTTACCATGTCCAGACATGGCTGCTTGGGTTGGTTTGTGATGCGAACCGATGTGGTGTACGGTTTGAATGAGAATGATCGTTACGGCAGCGGAGCGGGGATTTTTAAGCTGACGAGCCAGCCGAGAATTACGCATGTGTGAGACTGCGACCAATGTTTCGTTAATTTTTTTCTTTTTCCTTTCCAATCGTGCTTCATTCTATTTCGCTGCTGCTCTGGTTGCCCGTTTTAGTCGGTACAATTTGAGGAGCACAAAATGGACCAATCAAAAATGGGCACATAGTGCATTTTGACAATGATTGATATTTCACAATTATTCAATTATTTATCTCAAGAAAAATGAAATGTTATTCTTTATGATAGATGCGTAGATATATTTCCTATCAATTGATGCAAAAACCTTTGCGATCTATTGAGAAATGCTCGAGTTCTAAGCGTTCCAAATCTTGCATTTTTTCCTACTTGTTCAGTGCCTAGATTTCCATTTCACCTCCTATATCTTCCGGTTAGACGTAGTCCTACGTCAAAAGGATCGAAGGATCGATAGGGAAATATAGAACAAACAGGTAGAAATAGGAAGTTAGGAGTAAAATGTAATGATGAATAAAAATCAGTTGGTATTTTAGCTTCAAGAGAACAAAATCTCTTTTATTTTAAATATATCACCTCCCGAACGTTAGTTATGTAACTGGCGCAGTCGAAAGCCCGGGGAGAGCGATAAATCGGTAAAAGTGTCAGTGCACGCATCGGAAAATCGAAGTGTGTGGTTCGCGACTCAGTGCAAATCGGAAGAATTTCGCCGCGAGTGAAGTGAACAAACGCAGCGATCAGGACGGAGCAACGTCGGACGAGAGATTTATTGCCACACCCGGAGCGAGCAACCTATCTGGACGCCCCCGCTCGTAAGCACCACTGGCGGAACACCAGTTGGTTCGAGGTGAGTCACCCAAAGGGTTTTCTTACAAATCTTTCGCTTCCCTCTTTTCTATCCGGCTACCTGGCAGAGGTACGCCATCCGCTATAGATAATAATTTCATTCCAACTAACACTAGGATAAGAAACAAAAAGGTGATTTGTTAATCACCATGTTCCGGTTATTGTTTGGAGAAAATTGATTCTTTACAGAAATGCCAGCAAAGAATCAATTTTCTCCAAACAATAACCGGAACATGGTGGGGTGCCCATCCAGGAGACCTCATTCAGTTGTACAAAACAACGATATTATCAGTGTTGGAATATGGCAGTTTTTGCTTCCGATCAGCTGCCAGGATTCATATTCTCAAGCTGGAGAGAATACAATATCGTTGCTTGCGTATAGCAATGGGGTGTTTGCATTCGACACATACGATGAGTCTCGAAGTCTTGGCAGGAGTACCCCCGCTTACTCTTCGATTCACAGAATTATCCTACAGATTTCTCATCCGTTGCAAGATCATGAATCCATTGGTGATTGATAACTTCGAAAATCTACTCCAACTGACTCCTCAGTCAAGTTTTATGTCTTTGTACCATGATTTCCTTACCCATGAAGTGCACCCTTCACCGGGCATCTCCAACCAATTTTGCTTCCCATACTTTTGCAATTCCTCTGTCAATTTTGATCTGTCCATGCGACAAAAAATCCATGGAATCCCAGATCATCTGCGCTCCGATTCTATTCCGCCGATATTTTCGGCAGAATATATCAAATATTTGACCTCCGGGCAAACAGTGTACGGCCACCTTAACTGAACTGATGTCATAACACGAATAGTGATCCCCGATAATCGTTCGATTAATCGATTAATCGAATACCTTCTACAGAAATCGATTATTAATCGAACGAATACTGCACAACCAATAATCGAAGCGAACGAATAATGTGCGATTCACATAGAACGTTACGGAGAAGAACGTCTACGTTCCGTCAACGTCTACACCAATTCACACATGCAGTCAATACTTCCACCAACCCGTCATGCAAATGTCAAACGAATGATTTATTTAATGTTATTCATGGTGTCGCCATCTACAACAATTTTAAATTGCAATGCCCTCTTTCGAATCAGCATGCCTAGAATCAGTCCTAAATTTTGAAAAATTCAATGAAAATCATTGAATTAAAATGCTTGAACCCCGTAGTCCGACCCTTATTCAACAATAATATATAGACTATTTCTCTCAGCTAGGCGCGAATGATTTTCACTCCGAAATTTGGAAATAAGAGATAAAAAGTACAGTATGTTACTTATAATGCGACATGCCGAGGCACCATTTAGTGTCGCATTGGAGACAATTTTGACCAGTAATTGAACATTTGCGACAGGTGGCGACTTTCAAAGTGGGGCTATAATTTGGGCCCCGAACTCAATGTTTACAAAAATGTCCAATTAGAGGTAAAATATCTAATTAAACGTGTTGCATCACAGGTCTGTCCAATTAGCTAAATGTCGAATTAGATGTAAATTACTGTACAACCAAAATCAAAACAAAAGCCGTGACACAAAGCCCAGACAAAAACCAAACGAGCCGTCCGTCTCCGTCAATTATTCTTTTCTACAAATCCTGTCGATCGTTTTCGTTACGTTGCCGGTGTATGTGAATGTTTTCATAATAATTGCATGGTAGAATAACTGACGTAACGTGACGTGACGGGACGTGAACGTGACGTGGATGTTGTATGTGTGTAATCGCATTTAATTTACGTCGATTAATCGATCCAAACCCAGAGAGAAAAATACATACGGCCGCTGCAATTTCATCCTGAAAATCAATCATTATCTTTGATGCTCCCCTAAGTTCGTAAACGATGCTCAATGCCTTCAACGCGACTTTAGGGGAGCGTAAAAGATAATTATTGATTTTCAGGCGGAATGAACACTCTTTTCATTCCATATGGCTTTCTAGCAAATAAGAAATATTAGTCTAACTAATTATTTCTCTTCGTGTGACGAATAATCGATTAATCGATTATTTGGGGCGATTAATCGTATCGAATAACAAACTGCTGAAAACTATTCGATAAGCTGATGAACGATTAATTTCAAAAATCGGAGATCACTAAACGCGCTCAGTTCATTTGAATGTTATTAAGATAAGATCACACAATAGGGGGTCTTTTACGGACCAAATTTCTGACAGATAAGGACCAAATTTTTGTCAGTTGTTCTGATTTCTGATTGGCTGATTTTGATAAATTTTGTAAACAAAGCCGATTTTTTCAGTGTTGCCAATAAAAATAAATAGCGGTGGATTCGTATTGAAATTAGAAATGGTGAATTTAATGAATATTACGATATTTAGTTTAAAGGAAATGAGAAGGAATTATATGCTAGTTTATGTATGTGTTTTTTCACAATGGAGTAAAGTGAACGGTAAAACACTCTTTTGTTAGATTTAGCTTTAGTTAGGTCCCTAATGCGATTTCATATTTCGGAATATAATTTCCATTGCTAAGAAGAAATGGAAAGTCTCATCATTCACGATGCAGATGGGAGAGTTGTAGCTCTAGCTCGTAAATATGAAAAAAGAGATGGTTGATACCATCCAGTTTGTGTTTTGCTGACTACCAATTGTTACACTGCTGACATGTTCTTTCCCGCTGACTTATTTTGATGCTACGAGTTTTATTCTGTTCTGTCGAGGAAAGTTTTTGCTTCATCGACGGTGTACTCATAGTCGAATTCAATATTCATGTCATCCACATTGTCACTAAAATTAGATGAAGCTGAAATTCGATATGATGTCGATGCTGCTTCACTGTCCATCAATTTCTGGGCTGAGTATTCTTCTCACCGCTTTGATAGCAAGTCCATCAATCCAATAAAATGTTCTTGTGTATCGGCTGTATGCGAAGCATTCGGTACGACGGTCATGTATTGCGAAAGAGTCACGATTTTCAAGTTGTTTCTGAATAACAATGGGGTTGAGCGCCGTTCTTTTGCACGAATCAACGAGAAAAGATTCTCCAGACAATCTTGGAAGAGTTGTTATGGATATCACTATTATATTATAGACATGGTTATTTAAAAGACTTATTTTATCCTTTATCCTTTTTGAGATTGCCTTACTGAAAACATGCAAATTCATTAAATTCGCACCAACCAAATCCGAAGTTTTATAATATTTGGCAGCTCTGGCATCTTTATATCATGGCTTCGTTTTTGTACGACGAAGAAGAGTAAGAAGCCAGTTGTCTCATCTTGTCTTAGGAATGTTACAGCTCAGTGTGTGCAATTTTACAGCTCTTCTCTCTCCTGCATCATTATCTAAGTAAGCAGAAGAGCTGTTTGTTTTGACGTAGAACTACGTCCTTCATTAAGGGTGCCAAATCAGAAAACAGGTCACGTTTTTATGAAATAAAGTTAACGTAAATAACTGTTTTTGCCGTGAACGGATTCTGGCAATTTACATACCAAACGAATCGGAAATTCCCTAAGATTTGTTTGATATGCTATACAATACAATCCCATAGTGTGTATATGGTTTGAATTGATGAAAATTGGAAGCACTCCCATTTCCTCATGCAGTTATTCTGTCCATTTGTGTGCTTTCCCGAACAGAACTGTCAATGACGAGCAACTTGTCGGCGAGCAACGAAGGGGAAATCGTAAGATACAAAGTCTCCGTGAACAAACGAAAAAGAAGAAAAACGAAGGGGAATATTTGCCTAGAGTATAAACAATGGTTTTTGCTGAGGCAAACTTCATTCTTCGTGAGAACACCGACTGGACAACACCGTTGCTGGGCGAGCTGGACGGCGAGGGATCGAATGGTTTACTCAAGCCAATGGAGGTGGAGGAGTAATATGAGGAAAGAGTATAGTTTTCCGAGGACCTTTTTGAAGGCTAGAGACGAATGAACTGAAGAAGTTAAAAGTCTCTTTAATTCAACAAGGAAAGGAAGGAAAGGCAAACTTCCAGTATCGTTCTAGATACGAAACAATGAACATCGCTTGTTCTTCCTTGTTTTGCGCCGTCGCATGTCTTCGTTTCGGACTGAGCTGTGGACGCGACCAAATTACTCACTCGCTGATGTCTCTGGCATTGCAACCATTGCATCAAACTGACGCCATTCCATTGCATTGATGTTTTGAGCTACACAATTGTGTGGCGAATCCTCAAGCTAGGCTATCGTCAGCTCACTATGAAAAAATGTTCTGGAATTTTGTCAGTGATTTGGTTTCGCATGACTGTAGCAAAACTCTCTTCACAAAGGATGACAGCTTAGCTAATCCAGACTGGCAATATTAACAGAAAGATATTTTGTTGAGAAGAGCGCAAAACAGAGATAAGTGTGGGTATATTTAGTTGCTTCAAGCCATCGATATATGGACATTTGTGTGCGTACGTGCGTGCTTCATAACCCGTACGTAAAAATAGTGCATCTTCGCTACGCTGAAACCCCATCTGTAATGATAAATATAAACAAGGAGGGGAGATAGCGGGAGGGAATTATTTTGCTGAGGCAAATATTCAGCCTTTTTCCAAGCAGTTAACATTGTTTGTTTTCTGTCATCATAAAGGCTTCGTTGGTGCCTTTGACATTGCATCAATGCATTGAAACGACGTTATGGTGAAGCAGGTGTTAAGGTTGTGCACCACAAAAACTATTTGGGGAACACCAAGTTATTCAATAGGTTATAAAATGTATTTATTTGGGTTCGCGTGCAGATACAGTTTATTTCGCTTATTTAGTCACCAAGAAAGTAAATGTCGTTCTGGAATTTTGTATGCGATTTGGCTTCGCTTGCCAGTAGCAAAACTTTCTTTCTATCTCGAGCATGTATTGTTCTACGAGCACAAGAATGAATCATCAAACAATTATCGTCAAATGGTTCTACAATAAAAAAAACATTTCAGGGCGACCAAACTGGTAGAATGGTATTTAAAAATTTTCGTAGCATTATTAAATATTATCCGCAGTTATAAACAAGCGACTTGAATTAAACTACAACGTAGTTCTACGTCAACAATGCGGTCGTGTCTTGGACACAACCTCCTATAATTTTTTTTATCCAAAATATATATTTTATTAAGGCTCATATGGCGTCAGCCTAACGGGGCCGAGAGTTCAATATTTTGACAATGTTTGCTTAGACTATGTTAGTAATATGTAACCGATTACTCGCGGTTGACTCGAGGTTAGTATTACAAGTGTTCTCATAATTGGTATGTCGCAGTCTTCGATGCTCTGTACGTGTGCCCGACACGGGATACTTCCTATTGGGATGCAGCTGACCATTAATCAGCAACGCCCCCCTAGTCTGTACCCCATATCTAGCGTGGTGCGTCTTTCTCGACTCGAGGAATGAGTTTAAAAGAATGAGTGTGTGGTTAGTAATTACGGATTTTTGACAGAAGTAGTCTCGGAGAAAAGGTTCAATGATGCTAGATAGAGGCGACGCTATACTTCATTTGGTCTCTTTTGTGTGCAAGATAGCGGAGGTTTGATTTGATGAGAATGGATGTCCCGATAAGCCGTTCTGACTGAAATGACAGCAATCGCGGTTACCAGATTCGTACGTATGTTTGGTTTCGATGGGCTAATGCAGTGTCCTAGGAGGTATGGCAGTCCCAGCTTAATATTTGACAAAAAAATATGAAGCAGCAATAAAAAAGACGGGTGGTAATGTCGGGGACATAACCGGAGTGACGTAGGACTATACAAAGGAGACAGCTTTTGTTAAATATATATTTTAAATATATTGTTTTATTTTCTTCTCCTACGTGAATACCTATCTATCTGAAAAATGGATTAGTTTACTGTTTACTCTTTATGAATATGTTGATGGTTCTGAAAAGAACCTTTGGTGTTGTGTTTTTGTTATCACTCGATATTCCCATCATGTTCGGTTAAACCTTCCTGTTTAGCTATTGCGTTTGCCACTCGCCACAACTTTCACAGTTGGAAAATTTCTTCCCATCCAGCTTGTGACATGTGGTTCAGTAAATTACATTGAATGCGACATGCTGGAGAAACACTTTGCCACTCACTGAAACTAATTGTTGCCTTGATGAGCGCCGAACCGAAGCTGCTCTGTTCTTGATGCGGGTTTTCTGATTGTCGTGAGCAGCTTTGCAAGCCAACTCGAGCACTCCGACGGCCGAAACTCTATAATCGCTGTTAGGTATACTGGTGCTCCGGCACCAATCCGTTCGGCCTAGTTACCCTTGAGGAGCAATCAGTGAATGCGACCAACAGGGAACAGCACACCTGCACGATTCGAGTGGGACTTTGCCTTTCCCTTAACTTGTCCTCCTTTGTTACGTCCACGATGCCGATGCCGTACAACCACACGGGTTTACGGTTTGAAAGAAAATAAGATATTTTTTTGGGGTCCGCGTGTTTTATACTCTAGCGGTACACACTCACAGGATAGAGACAAATCGGCAGACTCAGCCAGAGGGGCGAGTCCAACGAGACGAACGAATGAGCGTTAAAAAGGAGCGATGGCAAAAAAATACATTCATTATGATTTGTTCGCTCGTTGGATTCACATGCAGGCTAAAAAGGGTCCTTTTCAGGATCACAAAATTATCTTCAATCTAAAGAGTTTATTGTTTTGTTATCATTATCAGTTTTGATATCCTCATCTTGTTCGGCTAAACCTTTCTGTTTAGCGATTGCATTTGCCACTCGCCACAGCTTTCACAGTTGGAAAATTTCTTCCCATCCAGCTTGTGACATATTTTACAGTAAATTACATTCAATGGCACGTCGCATTACCACCACTCAGTATCGGATTGGAGGTAATTTTAACCTGTAATTGAACATTTGCGATGACAGTGGTACAGTGTCGACTTTCAATGTGGGGTCATAATTTGGACCCCGAACTCTATGTTTACAAAAATGTCCAACTAAATATGTCGCATTACAGGTCCGTCCAATTAGCTAAATGTCGAGATAAGTGTAAATTACTGTACTTTCAATCTAGAAGCAATTTAAGAATTGGTGAAAATCAATAAGCTCAGAACAACTGCAAAATTCACATACTCATCAGATCCTGGCAAACAAATGATGAAAAAATCAATTTGTGTTTTATTATTTTTTGGATAATGTTTTAGAAAGCATTTAACTGTATTTCCTAAACTCTTTTTTGGAAGGTTTAATGGCCCTGAAAAGCGCCTTGTTTTATGGAATGGTTCCAATTTAGAAAACTCAGTACTCGTGGTTTTGAAAAAAACCATTTCGAACGCCCTCGATGCCGCCTTGTTCTGGATTTGCCACCAAAGCAGTTTGTATAAAGAACAAACTTTTTTCTTCTACTACCTGATGCCGTTTTGCGATTGCGTTTGCCACTCGCCACTCGCTGCAACTGCCTGTTGTCTTGATGTCCACCGAACCGAATGTGTTCTGTTCCGAATGCGGGTTTTCTTATCGTCGCGAGCAGCTTTGCCAGCTAACTCGATCACTTCGGCGGCCGAAACTATATAACGCCGTCTAGGTGGACTGGTGCACTGGTACTAACGCGCTCGGCCTAGCAACCCTTGCGGGGAACTCCAGATCAACACGAGCGGGATTTTGCTTTTCCCTTCACTTTTCCTCCTTTACCATGTCCAGACATGGCTGCTTGGGTTGGTTTGTTGATGTGTTGTGATGCGAACCGATGTGGTGTACGGTTTGAATGAGAATGATCGTTACGGCAGCGGAGCGGGGATTTTTAAGCTGACGAGCCAGCCGAGAATTACGCATGTGTGAGACTGCGACCAATGTTTCGTTAATTTTTTTCTTTTTCCTTTCCAATCGTGCTTCATTCTATTTCGCTGCTGCTCTGGTTGCCCGTTTTAGTCGGTACAATTTGAGGAGCACAAAATGGACCAATCAAAAATGGGCACATAGTGCATTTTGACAATGATTGATATTTCACAATTATTCAATTATTTATCTCAAGAAAAATGAAATGTTATTCTTTATGATAGATGCGTAGATATATTTCCTATCAATTGATGCAAAAACCTTTGCGATCTATTGAGAAATGCTCGAGTTCTAAGCGTTCCAAATCTTGCATTTTTTCCTACTTGTTCAGTGCCTAGATTTCCATTTCACCTCCTATATCTTCCGGTTAGACGTAGTCCTACGTCAAAAGGATCGAAGGATCGATAGGGAAATATAGAACAAACAGGTAGAAATAGGAAGTTAGGAGTAAAATGTAATGATGAATAAAAATCAGTTGGTATTTTAGCTTCAAGAGAACAAAATCTCTTTTATTTTAAATATATCACCTCCCGAACGTTAGTTATGTAACTGGCGCAGTCGAAAGCCCGGGGAGAGCGATAAATCGGTAAAAGTGTCAGTGCACGCATCGGAAAATCGAAGTGTGTGGTTCGCGACTCAGTGCAAATCGGAAGAATTTCGCCGCGAGTGAAGTGAACAAACGCAGCGATCAGGACGGAGCAACGTCGGACGAGAGATTTATTGCCACACCCGGAGCGAGCAACCTATCTGGACGCCCCCGCTCGTAAGCACCACTGGCGGAACACCAGTTGGTTCGAGGTGAGTCACCCAAAGGGTTTTCTTACAAATCTTTCGCTTCCCTCTTTTCTATCCGGCTACCTGGCAGAGGTACGCCATCCGCTATAGATAATAATTTCATTCCAACTAACACTAGGATAAGAAACAAAAAGGTGATTTGTTAATCACCATGTTCCGGTTATTGTTTGGAGAAAATTGATTCTTTACAGAAATGCCAGCAAAGAATCAATTTTCTCCAAACAATAACCGGAACATGGTGGGGTGCCCATCCAGGAGACCTCATTCAGTTGTACAAAACAACGATATTATCAGTGTTGGAATATGGCAGTTTTTGCTTCCGATCAGCTGCCAGGATTCATATTCTCAAGCTGGAGAGAATACAATATCGTTGCTTGCGTATAGCAATGGGGTGTTTGCATTCGACACATACGATGAGTCTCGAAGTCTTGGCAGGAGTACCCCCGCTTACTCTTCGATTCACAGAATTATCCTACAGATTTCTCATCCGTTGCAAGATCATGAATCCATTGGTGATTGATAACTTCGAAAATCTACTCCAACTGACTCCTCAGTCAAGTTTTATGTCTTTGTACCATGATTTCCTTACCCATGAAGTGCACCCTTCACCGGGCATCTCCAACCAATTTTGCTTCCCATACTTTTGCAATTCCTCTGTCAATTTTGATCTGTCCATGCGACAAAAAATCCATGGAATCCCAGATCATCTGCGCTCCGATTCTATTCCGCCGATATTTTCGGCAGAATATGGAAAAGTTAGATCTGATAAAATGTTCTTTACTGACGGTTCATTCATAAACGGGTCCACTGGCTTCGGCATCTTCAATGAAAATTCCAGTGCCTCCTTCAAACTCAAAGATCCTTGTTCCGTGTATGTCGCTGAACTGGGTGCGATATACTACGCACTAGGGATCATTGAAACATTGCCCATCGACCATTATTTTATTTTTTCAGACAGTCTCAGCTCAATAGAGGCAATTCGTTCAATGAAAGTTGATAAACGCTCATCTTATTTCCTAACAAGAATAAGACATCTATTGAGTGTTTTGTTCGAAAAATTATTCAAGATTACCTTAGCATGGGTTCCCTCTCATTGTTCGATTCCAGGGAATGAGAAAGCGGACTCGCTAGCTAAGGTGGGCGCTTTAGAAGGCACACTTTTTGAAAGGCAAATAGCTTATAACGAATTTTTTCACATTCCTCGTCAGGACACACTCGTTAGTTGGCAGCGCATGTGGAGTGAAGATGAGTTCGGTCGCTGGTTACACACGATTATCCCTAAGGTTTCGACGAAAGCTTGGTTTAAGGGATTGAATGTAGGTCGTGATTTCATTCGCGTGATATCTCGGCTTATGTCCAATCACTACAACCTAAACGCGCATCTCTATCGCATTGGGCTCGCAGCAAACAATCTTTGTGATTGTGGCGATGGCTACCACGACATCGAGCATATTGTCTGGTCGTGTATCCGGTTCCATGCTGCTCGCTCTCAGCTCTCTAGAGCACTGAGAGCAAAAGGCAGACAATCGGATATCCCCGTCCGGGATATCTTAGGTAGCCGTGATCCTGATCTTCTGCTTCATCTATACTTGTTCCTCAGAAACGCCGATGTCAACGTTTAATGATGTTTCCTTCGTTGTGTCCCTGTTTCATATCCCTCCTATCCGATCTATAAACTTTTACTTAGTCGCGGCAATACATACACACACTCTTTACAGATGCACGGGCCGAAGGTTGTGCAGTCCACTGATCATTCAACAAGAGCCAAAGGTTGTACCGCTCATGACAACTCTACACGAGCTGATGATTGCGCCGGCTAGTGACCATTCTATCCTGGATTCCTCGAGTCGAGAAAGACGCACCACGCTAGATATGGGGTACAGACTAGGGGGGCGTGTCTGATTAATGGTCAGCTGCATCCCAATAGGAAGTATCCCGTGTCGGGCACATGTACAGAGCATTGGAGACAGCAACATCACAATTACGAAAACACTTGTAATACTAACCTCGAGCCAACCGCGAGTAATCGGTTACATATTACTAACATAGTTATAAGGCAAACATTGTCGAAATATTGAACTCCCGGCCCCGTCAGGTTGACGCCATATGAGCCTTAATAAAAATATATATTTTGGAAAAAAAAGGTGATTTCCCCCATAACTAATTTGACTACCGGTAGTGAATAAGTGCACAAAAACGTAATTAGTGCCAACCAATTAGTTTATGATTACAAGAAAAATGGCCGACGAAATCCAGAAAAAGATGGACGAGCTTCTAGCTCAACTGGATCTTCAGAGAACAAAAATCGCCGGGTTGGAGGCAATCACTGCTTCAACTAGCGGAAATAATGGCCAATCGCCCCCTACTAGCTCATTAGGGACGATTATGGCAACAAAATTTGATGGATCCCGAGTACCGGACGCGATCAAGATGATCCCCTCCTACAACGGCGATCCTAAAACCCTTTCATCCTGGATAGCAAACTCGAATTTGCTAAAAAAAACTGTGTCCCACGCCAGAAGAGCAGAATAAAGCTTTACCCTTATGGTACAGCATTATTCGAGATAAAGTCGTTGATAAAGCCAATGACGTGTTGGTGCAGAACACACATCCACCGATTGGCTTGAAATAAAACAAACACTCGAAGAATACTTTGGAGATAAAAGGGACTTAAGCACCTTAATCACCAAAATAAATTATTTGCAACAAAATTCAAAAACTATAGAGGAATTTTATAATGAATGTCGAGAGCTACTAGCCGACATCACTGCAAAAATATTGTTGCATCAGGAAATGCGCATTTGCGCTAGAACCCTGACAGAAAATTACGAATGTATGATAACTAATGCATTCGTGGACGGGTTAAGAGAACCGTATTCGACACTCGTTAGAGTGTCGCGTCCAGGAAATTTAAACGAAGCACGTCAAAGTGCTACCGAACAATTTAACGCGGCTCAACGAAAAAAGGAAAGGAACAATAAAACAGTAGTAGCACCACAAAAAACAGCTTTTAGACCATCAATGCCGCAGTATAACACTTGGCAAAATAATAAATACCCAGCTCCACTCCACTTTTCCCAACCATCACTCAAAAGGCAACCCTCTCAGAATCTACTATACCAGAAACCTTCTTTACAAAACACACAATTCCAAAGGCCATTCTATCCAAATCCCCAGTTTCAAAAACAAACAATTCCATATATTAAATCTGATCCATCAGGACAGCCCAAACAACAAGTACCTTTTCAAAAGTGGGGAGCCCAATTAAACAATTGCGAAACTACGCAATATAAAAATTATGAACAGCGTCATGAGCACTCGCAAGAGCACTGTGCTTCAGAACAAAATTACGAAACAATTGTAATGCCAATCAATACAAATGAATACGAGAACACTCCAGAAAACATAGAACCAGATATGACGGAAGAATTAAATTTTCATTCAGCCTTCGACCACCAGACAGGAAACTAGTAAACAATTTTCTTCCGTTTCTTGAGATAAATCTTAAGAATCGGAAACCGCTCCGATTACTGATTGATACGGGAGCAAATCAAAACTATATCACCCCAAATATAGTCCCAAAACCAGCAATAGATCGAGGCCCTAGACATAAAATTAAAAATATCAACGGAACTCATGACGTCGAGGAATTTACGCTTTTCAATCCATTTGCAAAATTTTCAGAGGATATTCCGTCTCAAAAGTTTTTGACGTAGGACTACGTCTAACCGGAAGATATAGGGGGTGAAATGGAAATCTAGGCACTGAACAAGTACGAAAAAATGCAAGATTTGGAACGCTTATAACTCGAGCATTTCTCAATAGATCGCAAAGGTTTTTGCATCAATTGATAGGAAATATATCTACGCATCTATCATAACGAATAACATTTCATTTTTCTTGAGATAAATAATTGAATAATTGTGAAATATCAAGCATTCTCAAAATTCACTATGTGCCCATTTTTGATTGGTCCATTTTGTGCTCCTCAAATCGTACCGACCAAAACGGGCAACCAGAGCAGCAGCGAAATAGAATGAAGCACGATTGGAAAGGAAAAAGAAAAAAATGAACGAAACATTGGTCGCAGTCTCACACATGCGTAATTCTCGAGGCAGCCAGTCAGCTTAAAAATTCCCGCTCCGCTGCCGTAACGATCATTCTCATTCAAACCGTACACCACATCGGTTCGCATCACAACACATCAACAAACCAACCCAAGCACCCATGTCTGGACATGGTAAAGGAGGAAAAGTGAAGGGAAAGGCAAAGTCCCGCTCGAACCGTGTTGATATGGAGTTCCCCGCAAGGGTAGCTAGGCCGAGCGCGTTAGTACCAGTGCACCAGTCGCCGCCGTTATATAGTTTCGGCCGCCGAAGTGATCGAGTTGGCTGGTAAAGCTGCTCGCGACGATAAGAAAAACCGCATTCAGAACAGAACACATCAAGACAACAACAGGCAGTTGCAGCGAGTGGCGAGTGGCAAACGCAATCGCAAAACGGCAGCAGGTAGCAGAAGAAAAAAGTTTGTTCTTTTTACAATCTGCTTTGGTGGCAAATCCAGAACAAGGCGGCATCGAGGGCGTTCGAAATGGTTTTTTTTTTAAACCACGAGTACTAAGTTTTCTAAATTGGAACCATTCCATAAAACAAGGCGCTTTTCAGGGCCATTAAACCTTCCAAAAAAAGAGTTTAGGAAATAAAGTTCAATGCGTTCTAAAACATTATCCAAAATAATAATAAAACACAAATTGATGTTTTCATAATTTGTTTGCCAGGATCTGATGAGTATGTGAATTTGGCAGTAGTTCTGAGCTTATTGATAGTTGGGGACTTTCAAGATTATTCAATTTTCACCAACTCTTAAATTGTTTCCAGATTGAAAGTACAGTAATTTACAATTAGTTCGACATTTAGCTAATTGGACGGACATGTAATGCGACTTATTTAGTTGGACATTTTTGTAAACATAGATATCCAAATTATGACCGCACATTGAAAGTCGACACTGTACCACTGTCATCGCAAATGTTCAATTACAGGTTCAAATCGCCTCCAATGCGACACTGAGTGGCGCTTCGGTACGTTGCATTGAATGTAATTTACTGTAAAATATGTCACAAGCTGGATGGGAAGAAATTTTCCAACTGTGAAAGATGAGGCGAGTGGCAAATGCAATCGCTAAACAGAAAGGTTTAGCCGAACAAGATAGGGATATCGAGTGACAACAAAACAATAAACTCTTTAGATTGAAGATAATTTTGTGATCCTGAAAAGGACCCTTTTTAGCCTGCATGTGAATCCAACGAGCGAACAAATCGTAATGAATGTATTGTTTTCTTCTTCTTCTTTCTTTGTTTTTAAGAGGCTTTAAACTTTGCAGTTCATTCGCCTCTAGCCCAGTGAAGAGCCACAATAAAACCAGCCCAGAGGGGACTGGCGAAAGGGAAACCAAACAAAATCACTCATCAGATCTGTCCACTCGACTCTCGGTTAAAGAAGAAGGTAGGAAGGGATCCTATGCTTCATAAGATATTTATATATGCTGTAAAGAAAAGTAAAAATTTACTGATCCGAGGACCAAAGCAGAAACGAAGCACAAGTGACCTAGCGAAAGGCGTGTTCCAAAGCCAAAAAACAAAACGGCCCCTCTCAGGAGGATAGGAAGGAAAGGAGTGGAAAGGATTTGGGTGGGATTAGTGGAGTGGGAGGGGGTGGGAGTGGTATGGGAAGGAAAGAGGGGAGGAGTAGGTGTGGGGTGGGGTGAAATGAAATGAAATACAGTTTGAATAGATAATAAAATATAGTGGTTTTGGATTTAATGGTATATAGTATAGTTGAAAAATGGAGAGGTTTATTTAATGAATTTATCCTCCTTGGTGAGTGTGGCTGTAGGAATAGGAAGTTGATTAAAGTATAATGTAATGGATAGAAGATAGATGTGGGTATGAAAGTATATATTATATTATTTGTTATTTATTATTATTGAATGCGTGTATATACATGTATGAATACCTTCCTTCCGACCCGTACATACATGTGTATACACACATAAACACGCATACATGACTGTGAAGTGGCGAACTTTAATAAGCAATTTCCAAGGTATTTAGTATTTCGGTTTAGATTTTACCAAAGAAGTCGGTTTCTTTCAGAAACGCAATTAAATTGGTTTCTTGGGTCTCGTCTCTACTGAGGATATCTCGGAGACTCTGACCTATGTTGTGTCGGACTCGAGCATCTTTGGTATGTTGACATTCAAGTAAAAGGTGGCTAACGGAAACCGGAGCTTCGTTGCAAGCACATTGGGGTTTTTCGGCTCTGCAGAACAAGTGTGAGTGGGTGAAGTTAGTGTGCCCAATTCGAAGACGGGTAAGGACTTGCCTTTCCTTACTATTGAGACGGTCCTCCCAAGGAAGAGTGGAATTTTTAATTTGAAGAAGATGGGTGGGACGGCTGTTTATCCAACCTATGTCCCAGCTTTCACGGACTTGCTGTTTTACCCAGCGGACAATGTCAGATGGAGGACAGGGCATGTCTGGGGGTTCTATTTTGCTGCCCTTGCCGGCCAGTATGTCGGCGGCTGTGTTTCCGCGGATTCCTGAGTGACCAGGAACCCAGCAGAAGGAGATGTTTTTATTTGAAGCAGCCTCTTCAGTTTGCTTAATCCATGGGTGTTTGCTGTTTCCTCTTAGAAGATCGTGGAGACAGCTAGCTGAGTCTGAGAATATTGTGGTAGGAAGAAACTCATGGGTGCATTCTTGGGTAGCTATTAGAAGGGCGAAAGCTTCCGCACTGAAGATGGAGCATTGCGGTGGAAGAGAAAAGCTACCCGTGTATCTACTCTCAAAGATTCCACATCCAACTCCATCGGCACTGACTGAACCATCTGTGTATACCTGGTGGTTGATTTGAAAATTGGATGCAACGAGGTTATTGAAGCAGGCTTTGACTTTTGGAGAAGGGTCTCCCGCCCGAACTGCCTTGAGAAGTTCAAGGTTAATGTTCGGCGGTTTGACGTTCCAATTTCTTCCCGTCGCAGATGAACGTTCACATATATCGGGAAGATCTTTGTTCGTGAGATTTTAGAACCATGTTTTAGCTCTATGTATTAATGGGACATTGTGGTCGCTTTCGGGGAGTGACAAGTGACGGATGGTTTTATTCGTGATGGCTTTTGTTACCAGGTGGGTGAAGGGAAGTTGCCCACTTTCTGCCATTACAGCAAGAGTAGGACTGGTGGGAAAAGCGCCAATTGCGAGCCGAATTGCTTTATTGTAAATTGGTTGAATGGTGTTTAACACCTTGTCCCCTCCACGGCTGAAGGTGCCTATTCCGTAAAGGATTTGTGGGACCAACCAAACATTTACAACATTTAGCAGCGTCTTTCTATGGCCAGAGGCTAGGTTGCCTGCGATAGCCTTGATGATGTTCAATTTCTTTCTGGTGGCTATTTTGGTCTTTTGGGAATGTGATAGGAAGTTGAGTTTCTTGTCGAAAGTAACCCCTAGTATTTTCAATGTCCTCATTGTAGGGAACGGGATTTTGTTGAGCTGAAGATAGGTTCTCCTTCTGAGAGCTTTTCCGATATGTATGTGTTTGGATTTCTCCGGGGAAATTTTAAAACCTGTTTTTAGAGCCCAGTTTTGGATGGAGTCTAAGGTTTTTTGAAGCCTCTTTCTCTGAATTAAGCCGAAGCAGCTCGTAGAGATAAGAGTGATGTCATCTGCATAGACTATGACCTTTATATGGTCCGGGATAATCTCGAATAGAGATTGCATGGCAATGTTGAAGAGGGTTGGTGAAAGTGCTGAGCCTTGTGGGAAGCCGTTTTCTGGGATTTTTAGAGAAGATTGGTGGTTGTTAATAACGGTTTTGAAAGACCGGTTTTCTAGAAAACATGTATTGTTTTTTGCCATCGCTCCCTTTTAACGCTCATTCGTTCGTCTCGTTGGACTCGCCCCTCTGGCTGAGTCTGCCGATTTGTCTCTATCCTGTGAGTGTGTACCGCTAGAGTATAAAACACGCGGACCCCAAAAAAATATCTTATTTTCTTTCAAACCGTAAACCCGTGTGGTTGTACGGCATCGGCATCGTGGACGTAACAAAGGAGGACAAGTTAAGGAAAAGGCAAAGTCTCACTCGAACCGTGCAGGTCTCCAGTTCTCTGTTGGTCGCATTCACTGATTGCTCCGCAAGGGTAACTAGGCCGAACGGATTGGTGCCGGAGCACCAGTATACCTAACAGCGATTATAGAGTTTCGGCCGTCGGAGTGCTCGAGTTGGCTTGCAAAGCTGCTCACGACAATCAGAAAACCCGCATCAAGAACAGAGCAGCTTCGGTTCGGCGCTCATCAAGGCAACAATTAGTTTCAGTGAGTGGCAAACTGCTTCTCCGGCACGTCGCATTAAATGTAATTTACTGAACAATATGTCACAAGCTGGATAGGAAGAAATTTTCCAACTGTGAAAGCTGTGGCGAGTGGCATACGTAATAGCTAAACAGGAAGGTTTAACCGAACAAGATGGGAATATCGAGTGATAACAAAAACACAACACCAAAGGTTCTTTTCAACCCTCAACATATTCATAAAGAGTAAACAGTAAACTAATCCATTTTTCAGGTAGATAGGTAGGTATTCACGTAGGAGAAGAAAATAAAACAATATATTTAAAATATATATTTAACAAAAGCTGTCCCCTTTGTATAGTCCTACGTCACTCCGGTTATGTCCCTGACATTACCCACCCGTCTTTTTCTATTCAAATTTCATAACTATTTCGATGGATTGATCGGTTTTGAAACCCTTCGGTCATTAAATGCAATTATTGATACCGCGTCAAATTCATTACAGATAGGAAGCTTTACTATACCCTTACACAAAAAATTTCCTGACACAATCACACTTAACGCTAATGAAACACAAGTAGTTACCATTCCTACCTCAAAACCAAACGGCGATTTCTTGATTGAACATGAAGTAGCAATAGCCCCTATGATTGGTATACTAGCTGGATTATACCACTATCATGATCAGAAGGCTTATGTTATGATACACAACTACGATTCAGACAATTAACAAATAAATATTTGTGACCTAATAGAAGTTGAAATTAATAACTTCGAAACGTAGTCATCCTTCTATCCTCTCGTGCCCCAAAACAAGCACAAGAACCTTTTTAACAAAATACGACACGAAAATTTGAATAATGAAGAAAGGCAAAGGCTTTTCAAACTTCTCCACCAATTTCAAGACGTATTTTATAATGATGGAGAAAAACTAACATTTACAAACGCTACTCGACATCACATTAACACTGTGGATGAACTTCCCGTCTATTCGAAAACCTATCGCTACCCATTTTGCCAGAAGGAGGAGGTTCAGCAGCAGGTAAATCAAATGCTAGAACAAGGTATTATTCGAGCTTCAGATAGCCCTTATAATTCACCCGTCTGGATTGTACCTAAGAAGCTTGATGCTTCCGGACAACGGAAATGGAGATTGGTGATTGATTATCGCAAGCTTAATAGCAAAACGGTGGACGATCGATACCCGATCCCAAATATCACCGATATACTAGATAAACTGGGAAATGTCAGTATTTTTCCACCCTTGATTTAACATCAGGATTCCACCAAATCGAAATTGACTCAAAAGACATTCGTAAAACAGCATTTAGTGTTGATGGAGGACACTACGAGTTTATTCGGATGCCTTTCGGCTTGAAGAATGCACCCGCTACCTTTCAAAGGGTAATGGATAACATTCTTAGAAAGCACATTGGAACACGATGCTTAGTTTACATGGATGATATAATCATCTTCGCAACTAGCCTACAAGAGCACTTATTAAACCTGAAAATAATTCTAGAAACCCTCAGAGAGTTCAATATGAAGATACAAGTTGATAAGTGCGAGTTTCTTCAGAAAGAAGTTGCGTTTCTAGGACATGTAATAACCTCTGAAGGAGTGAAACCCAATCCCGGAAAAATCAACGTAATTAAACAATGGCCAATACCGAAAAACGAGAAGGAACTAAAAGGGTTCCTTGGAGTAATCGGATACTATAGAAAATTTATCAGAGATTTTGCGAAAATTGCAAAACCTCCTACGCAACAACTTCGTAAGGGCGAGAAGATCAAACACACAAGTGAGTTCATCTCAGCCTTCAACCGTTGTAAGGACATTTTAACAAGTAGCCATGTCCTCCAATACCCTGACTTTTCCAAACGCTTTATACTTACCACTGATGCATCGAATTATGCATTTGGTGCAGTTTTATCCCAAGGACCTATCGGTAAAGACAAACCCATTGCCTTCGCATCACGCACCCTAAGCAAAACAGAAGAAAAATATTCAGCCATTGAAAAAGAACTCCTCGCCATTGATTGGGCATGTAAATATTTCAGGCCATATTTATACGGTCGGAAGTTCACGTTATATACCGACCACAAACCATTGACATACGCACTCAACTTAAAAACTCCAAACGACAGACTCATACGCATGAAACTGCGTCTGGAAGAATTCGACTACGAGATTCAATACCGTTCCGGCAAACAAAATGTAGTAGCCGACGGGTTATCTCGAGTCACTCAAGAGTTAAATTCAAATGAAACAGAATCGTTACCGGATGCATCAACCGCACGTTCCACAGATTCTGACAATGACATCCCTATAAGAATGACCGAATCTCCACTTAACTTTTTCAAACATCAAATTCTTATCAAGAAGGGAGATAGAAATACTGAAACATTAGAACAAATTTTCCCAGGAGTCCAAAGACGCACTTTGATGAGAGCAACATTTGGTGTATCTATAGCTATAAAGATATTTCGGGACTATATGCATCCCTCAAGAGTTAACTGCATTCTTTGCCCAGAAGAATGGGTAAATACCCTACAAGCAACATATAGGAACCACTTCTCTCGTGCAAAATCATTTAAAATTGTATTACGCAATCCATATTGCAGGACCTTACCACTATAGAAGAACAAGATAGAGTTATAGAAGCCACACACGGCAGAGCCCACCGAGGAATAGAAGAAAACCAATCAGCAATTGCGAGAAATTTCTACTTCCCTCGAATGAGAGACAGGATACAGAAATTTATCAACTTTTGTGTCACCTGTCTTGAATGTAAGTACGAAAGAAATCCCTACAAAATAACCTTTTCAGATACCCCAATTCCACAAAAACCTTTAGACATCCTTCATGTTGATATCTACATTTCCTCTCCGAATCTTTTTATAACAGCCATTGACAAATTGTCAAGATACGTTATCCTTATACCTCTAAAGTCCCGCTCTATACCCGATGTTAAAAGAGGCATTACCAAACTTCTCACTACTTACGGAACCCCTAAAATGATAGTCTATGATAATGAGGTTGCTTTCAAATCCCCAGAAATTCAAGGACTTCTCCAAAGACTGAATGTTGAATCATATTTTACACCTTCTGGACATAGTGAGGTGAATGGTATCGTAGAACGATTTCATTCAACTCTTACCGAAATCTTTTTATGCATGAAACAAAAATATACCGATATGTCAGCAAAAGATTTGTACAAAATAGCAACTGCATTATACAATAGAACGATTCATTCAGCAACGAAGTTGAAACCAATCGAGATCTTTTTTGGTATCAAAGATGGCGATGAACGCCCATTGAACATAGATAGAATCTTAGAAAACAGAAATCAGATTTTCGACGAAGTCATAAATAAAATTCAACAATATCAAAAAAAACAAGAGAAAGATACAATTTAAAGAGAGAGGAAGAACCTTTCCTAAACGAAAATGAAATAGTTTACCAAAAAGCACAAGGCATAAAATCTAAACGAAAACCAAAATATAGAAAACAAAAGGTCAAGCGAAATTATAGGAAAACATTCACAGACTATAGAAACATTAAAATTCATAAAAGTAAAATTAAAAGAAGAAGAAAACGTTAGTTGATTATTTTTTCAATAGATGACACTTAATATAGAAAAATATTGACATTTATCAAATTTTATAGCCTTTCCAGAAAATGTGGTACTACATTTTGATGTTTCTCGTAACAGTCAACGCACATCATCTGGCGATCGAAAACTTGCGAGACAACCCCCTGTTATTAATAAAAGAGAGAGAATGTAAGGTCCAAGTAGGAATAATCAAGATCATCCATCCAATTAATTTAACTATAATCGAAAATACGATTGATACATTAAGTAGCACTTCATATCAAAGATTAACCAATACAAATCCACTTGCAAACATCATCAAGTACAAAGTTCAGCAACTGTACACAACGTTCTACGGATTGAAATCCAGAAAACCTCGAAACAGACGTTGGGACATCATCGGCACAGTATTTAAATTCATCGCAGGAACACCTGATGCAGAGGATCTGAGAATAATTAATTGTACAATGAACGAACTGATCAACCAAAACAATGAACAGCTCAAGATTAATTTTCAAATAAGCGAGAGAGTTTCACAAATTACCAACACTATCAATAAAATCGTGGAGAATTCTTTCACAAACAAACTAATATTGGACGAAATTGAAACGATAACAACAATATTAAACATCGATAACATCAACCATCTTCTTGACAGTATCCAGGATGCAGTAACTTTATCAAAAAGCTCGCTTGTTAGCAACAAAATACTATCTTTGAGAGAAATAAACGCTATAAGGACACTGTTGCAAGATCAAGGCGTCGCAGTAAATTTTCCGGATGAGGCTCTACAATTTGTAATCCCGAAATTGGCGCTGAGAGACGATATACTTTTATATATACTTAATGTTCCCCAGCTGGAAAATACAACATCAGAAATCATTAGAATTTACCCATTGGTAAACAACAACCGTATCTTACACCAGAATCCAACCTACATAATTAAAAGGAACAACAATCTTTACACAACAACAAAACCCGAAGATTTTGTCCAGAAATCATCATTCCTGAACGAGTTAGGCGATGAATACGTAGCTTCGTTGATTCACGGAAGACAGGCTACATGTAGCTATGTAATGCAAAACAAGACGACCCAGAAACTTATCACGGAAAATTCGATCCTGATTTGTAACGCAAAGAACCAAATCCTACAAACGACATGTGGACCAGATAATAGAACCCTGAATGGAAACTTCCTCATTTCATTTGGAAACTGCACGATATTGTTTAACAATTAACTTTTCAAGAATGCCGAAATAATAAGCGAAGCAAACGTCATCCAAAGAGCGTTTCACAATCTCAAAATTAACTGGAAACACCATAAAAACTACTAATTAGAAAAAATCAGCAATGAAACTATCAGCAACAGATATAAACTGGAGCATGTTTACCTCAAGCAAGTTCACATTAATTTTAATCTCTGGAGTCTTTTCGGCGGATTTTCTCTCATGCAAATTACATGCCTTATTGTAATCAGTTTCATTTTTCACAACAAATTGTCGCCCACAAGAACTTATTCAAAAGCATCAGATATCGAAACCGGACGTTCCTCACTCGAAGGGGGAGTAGTTAACTACGAGACCAACCTTAACCCCCGAAGTGTCAACCCTGGGATGAACACGACTTCAAATTTACCTGAAGATAAGCAGTGCCCGCTCGAACAACTCAGAGCCCTACAACAGGTACAACAACAACAAGCAGTTGCTCTCGAACTTTTAGAAAATAAGGAAACGAACCTAAATAAACAATGACAATGTTTGCCACACCGTAGATAGACAGTAAAGATAAGCAACGAACAATAAGGACCGAAATAGCAATAAACGATTTAGATCATTAGCAGTATCTCACATTCAGGAAAACACAACACAATGCCGATAATAGCAGCAATAAAAAGGATCGAAGGATCGATAGGGAAATATAGAACAAACAGGTAGAAATAGGAAGTTAGGAGTAAAATGTAATGATGAATAAAAATCAGTTGGTATTTTAGCTTCAAGAGAACAACATCTCTTTTATTTTAAATATATCACCTCCCGAACGTAAGTTATGTAACTGAAGAATTGGCCAATCGCGACGTCAACGACGCGGAATCAACGGTATCGTACATCATAATCTATGCCATTGATCAATTTGTACCTAAGCGAACTAACCGTGTACCTCTTAAACCTGCATGGTCGAACTCGGAGCTTAAGCGTTTGAAGAAACGGAAAAGGGCAGCTCTTCGGGAACATGCCAAACTTCATACCGAATCCACGAAAACGCGTTATTCCAAGGCTAATTCGGATTACAGAAGATTGAACGATCAACTACATCAAGCGCACCTAAGACAGCTCCAACGTCGTCTGAAATTCAACCCTAAGAGGTTCTGGCAACACGTGAATAGTCAAAGGGAGGAAACAGGGCTCCCCTCAACCATGACTAACGGCGTAGTGAACGCTGCAACCATTCCAGATATTGCAGAATTATTTCGTAAACAGTTCAGCAGCGTTTTCAGTAACGAACGAACAAACAGCCAGGACGTAGCAGCTACATCTCGCAACGTTCCTTTCTCATCCTTCTCAAGTGGACCGTTTACTATTACGAGAGAAATGGTTATCTCAACCGGGAGTCAACTGAAAAGTTCGAGGGGTTCCGGTCCTGATGGTATTCCGTCCTTGGTCCTGAAACGCTGCTTGATTGCTCTAGCAACACCTCTAGCCAATACTTTCAATCTCTCCCTGAGGTCGGGTGACTTCCCATCCTGCTGGAAGGAATCTTACGTTTTTCCGATTCACAAAAAGGGTTGCAAAAGGACTGTATCGAACTATCGTGGAATAGCCGCTTTAAGTGCTACGTCGAAACTTCTCGAGCTAATTATTCTCGAAGAATTGGTTAAAAACTTCGCTCACTGCATTTCGATGGACCAGCATGGTTTCATGTTCAAGCGCTCGCGGACTACCAATTTAGTACAGTTCACTTCCTACATCATCCGTGAAATTGAGCAAGGCCATCAAGTAGATGCTATATATACAGACCTCTCTGCAGCATTCGATAAAATGAATCACGACATTGCTTTGGCTAAGTATGATAGGTTAGGTGTTCAGAACGACCTGCTTGATTGGCTTTCTTCTTATTTGACTGGTCGAAGCATGTCTGTCAAAATTGCGGACTATGTTGCTCCTTCCTTCCCCGTGACATCTGGCGTTCCTCAAGGCAGCCATCTAGGGCCATTCCTGTTTCTGCTGTATATGAATGACGTCAATTATATTCTGAAATGCCGCAAATCGTCGTACGCCGACGACCTCAAGTTGTACCTCGTGATACGGAAACCAAGCGATGCTGTTTTTCTACAGCTGCAATTAGAAGCTTTCGCCGAGTGGTGCCAACTAAACCGCATGTCACTCAATGCATCGAAATGCTCTATAATTTCATTCGGTAGACATCGTGCATTGATTCAACACAACTATGTTCTATCGGGGATAAGCTTGAAACGGGAATCGACGGTCAAGGATCTTGGATTACTACTTGATTCCAAGCTTACATTCAAGGACCACGTCGCCTACGTGGTGTCGAAAGCTTCATCTCAACTCGGGTTCATGTTCCGCTTCGCCAAAGAATTCAAGGATATATATTGCCTTAAGGCTTTATACTGTTCTTTGGTTCGACCAATACTGGAATATTCGGCTGTAGTGTGGTGCCCATACTACCAAAACGAGGTGAACCGCATCGAAGCAATCCAACGAAAGTTTATCCGTTTCGCTCTGAGGCATCTTCCTTGGAATGACGTCCACAACTTGCCAAGCTACAAAAGTCGTTGCATGTTAATACACTTGGAATCACTTGAGGCGAGACGTAACATCACGATGGCATGCTTCATTGGTGACCTGCTTCAAGGTAACATCGACTGTACTTCGCTGTTAAGCTGTCTTAACATAAACATCCGCCGCCGTAATTTACGCTCTCATGTTTTCTTATGCGTCCATCCCTCGCGAACAAATTATGGATTTACCGAGCCCATGCGAAGGATGTTCCGTGTCTTCAACAGATACTACGATGTGTTTGACTTTAATGTTTCACGTTGTAGAAATAAGAGTTGTTTCCGTAGAGTTTTTAATTAATATGTTCATCTTCTTCTTCAATGGCACTAACGGTCCTAGAGGAACTTCGCCGTCTCAACGTAGTATTACTTGCGTCATTTTTATTAGTACTTAGTTGAGATTTCTATGCCAAATATAACACGCCTTGAATGCATTCTGAGTGGCAAGCTCTAGAATACGCGTGATCACAGTGCAAGTCGGAGGAAATTTCTTTGACGAAAAATTCCCCCGACCAGAACGGGAATCGAACCCGAACACCCGGCATGTTAGTTATGACGCCAAGGGAGCACTAATTAATATGTAATAATTAATATGTGTAGTGTCGTAATTTTCATGTCATTGGGATAACTATTGTATCTGTTGGCAAATGAATAAATATTAGAAATATATATATATATATATATATATATATATATATATATATATATATATATATATATATATATATATATATATATATATATATATATATATATATATATATATATATATATATATATATATATATATATATATATATATATATATATATATATATATATATATATATATATATATATATATATATAAGTAATGACCGAAGTGGCGATTACGATATAAAAAATAAATTTATTTTCACTAAATTTAAAGATTACACATCAACGTTCATACTAAGACTAAATGCTATCTTCTGTTCCCTGCCTTTTTATAATGTCGGTATCTCGCGTCAGCAGATTCCTTGTTATCCGTACGGTCGCGTTGTTTCCCGATCGGGTTCCTTTGAATGATGTCGCGTGGTCAGCCGTTGTCGTCAGTTCTTATGGCTCGCGATTGTCTTGGTGGGAGGCCTCTGGATGCAATCTGATCCTGGTTTTGTTGCTCTAAGTGGTCGTGTGGGGTACATCTGGTCGTAACGTCTCCCCCCTAAGTTTCAAGCGTCCTCGATTGAAGTTTCCCCGGAAGTAGGGATAATGGAATACTTCCGTTGTTTTCAGTTTCGTCCACCTGAGTAGCCACGAGAGGTTCTGGCGGATTTTTGGTTACTTCATTTCTTTTATTAGCTTTTTTGTAGAAATATACAGAAAAGAAACAGATAAATGTTATTATGAGGAGGGTTGTACCTCCAATTGTTACCCGGTGTTGTGTGGTGTTCAAGTAAAGTTGAACTTCATTGAGTTCTTCCAAGTTCTGTATTCGTAGCATGACGTCATCGTCAAGATCTGTAAAATTTCCATTTTGGAGGGGCTTGCTGTATATTGGGATCAGGTATTCTTGCTGGTAGGTTACGTCAGGTTGTCCAAAAAATGTGAAATTTCGTATTTTGACGGTACAGTTTTCGGTTTCGATTATTGTGGCATCGCTAACCATCCTTGAATCTCCGCAAGAGTCTTTTACTTCTACGATTTCTGTTGTGTCGATCAGGATGATTCCTTGCTTGACTTCTTTGATTTGTGTTGTTTGTTTTGATTTTACAAACGAGCATTTGGGTGTTTGGTGAGTTAATATTTTATAGATGCAATCGTCCTCAATTAGGTTATTTCCATCGCAAATATCGCATTCTGTTGGTTGGTAATAAACTGTGTTGCCATATTTCGTTACCAGGTTGATGTTCGTATCGATCCGTGAATTGTTAACTCTCAAAGTATGGATTTCTAACAAATCGTACGTTTTTTTTTATCCAAAATGGGGGTCTTTACTAATATGACTGCTTGATTGTTGCTGATACCGACACTCGCTGAGGTATATTGGAAAATTTCGTCTAAGTAATTTAGCTTTATTGTTTGTGTCTTAAGCTTGTCTAAAATTAACTGTTTTTCCTCCAATGAGAGTATGTTTTTGTTTATCAAGCCTACTCTAGAAAACTCTACTTGCTCCTTGATGTCCTCTAATATGCTGATAATTTTGTCCATATTCCAGATAAGGTTGACGAATTCTAAATCTGTTCTTATTCCCAGTACTGTGTTGTATTCCTTAGTAATTTTTGATCCAATTTTACTAATAGAGTCTGTAATATTATTCAATTTATTTTGAAAAAGTTCATTGATCTGGATTTGTTTCATCTGATTGTTCACTAATTTGTCTCCTTGTGTTTTTAATATTCCCAAACTTTGATGCATGACTATTAGGTCATCGTTATCAGGGTTTCCCGTGATGAGTTTAATGGCTGTTCCTAATGCGTTCATAAGTCCCCTTTTTATTCTATGTGGTAGGAGGCTCCTGAGTTTATTTTTTGCTAGTTTGGTTTTTTTCTAGTAGTGTTTGCTCTAGGTGTTCTATAGTTTTAAACGATTTCATGATTTTTTCTATGTTTTCTATATTGTCATTTAATGTCTTTAGGTTGATTCTATGCAACATTCTGTCATATCCGATTCTAAGCCTTACTGTTTTGATCTTGAACGCAACCAATCCATTGCTATTCGTTATTTCTTTATAGTTGGTGGTGCTTATTGTTTTGATGAGTATTATTCTGCAAGAAAAACAAATGGCTTCTTTAATATGGTGTTCATTTTAGTGGTCTTTGTTAATTTTTTATGCGATTTTTATGGATTTTAATGTTATTTGTGTCCTTGAAGGTTAGATGGTTGTCTTCTTTTATGGTAGAAAGTTTATAAATGTCTTTATCTTTATTCAACCTTTGACTAATTTTTATGTATTTCGTGTCGTTAGGGTTGAGTGGCTTGGGTTCTTCACGATTCTCATGCTTCTTTTCGAAGGCTTGTTTACGTTTATCTAGTTCTAATTTTACTGCAGAGTGGATTTTGTTGGATTGTTCAATTATGTCAGCAGCGTTCGTAACATTATCTGTGTTAAATATTAGCTCACGTGGTTTTCGTTTCGTCACGGAGTGAAATGTATTATTATAGATGTCGGTAATTATATTCATCCGATCGTTGATCGGAAGTTCATTATATTTTGTTTTTAGTGTTCTATAAAGCTCGATTATCGTTGAGTGGAATCTCTCAACTATTCCGTTGGAATTAGAACTACTCGCGAAATGTATTTCGATTCCGAGTTCGTTTAAAAAGCCGACGAAATCTATTGATGTAAAAGCGGGCTCTTGATCACAAATTATCGTTAGCGGTCTACCGAAGTGCCTGATGTGTTCGAAAAAAGCGCGTTTTATGTCTATTATCGTTCTTGTTGTCAGTGGTATGGCGTTGGCAAATTTGGAGAAGGAGTCCACGATGGTCAGCCATTTTTGGCCTTTCATGAAAAATATGTCCATGTGAACCCGTTCGAATTGTTTTGAGCCGAAAAATGATTTCTGAATTAATTTTGGGGGCTTCCTGTCGTATTTGCTTCTTTTACAAATATGACAGGAGTTAACAAATATTTTCAGTTTTCGCTCGATTTCGGGGAAAAAATATTTCTGCAGGATTTGCATTTTGTTTTCTTTTGCTCCTCTGTGTGCTGCGTCATGTATTTCCCGTATTATGGCATCTTTTTGCTCGTCTATTCTGACATCTTCTAGAAGCTTTTCTGAAATGAAAACTTTGAATTTATTGTTAGTAAAATGTTTACAGTATGTTTCCTGAACGAGTTGTACTAATGATATTGGAATTTTTAGACAAGATATTCCTCTGGGGTTAAGGTAACTTTTGAGAATTTCGACTATGTCTGCTTCTGTATATTCTAGTTTTACAATAGTGAATCGGTGGTATTTTGGAAATGTTTCTTCGTGTATAGTCGTATCAAAATGATTTATTTTAAAAATTATTTGTGTTCTAAAACTGTTGATTGGTTTTTCGGTACACCATATGAAAAAATCATCACTGGTTTCTGCTGAGTGAACAGTTTCAAGATCAAGTTCAATATTATTTAATTCTTCTGGTTTTATTCTTGATAAAGCGTCTGCTACAACATTTTGGTTGCCAGGCTTATAAATGAGTTCATAATCAAATTCCTCCAATGCTATTTTCCCCCTTATAATTCTTCTGTTAGCGTCTGACATGGAGTAAGTAAGTGGTTGGTGATCCGTAAGAAGTTTAAATTTTCGTCCATAAAGATATGGTCGGAAATGTTTCACAGCCCAAACGATGGCTAGAAATTCCTTCTCCGTCGTGGAATAATTTTCTTCGGTGTTGTTAAGGGTCCTAGATGCGTACGCGATTGGTCGATCTTTGCCTATGGGTCCTTGTGAAAGAACTGCCCCTATGGCAAAATCGCTGGCATCGGTGGTTAGTATGAATTCCTTCGTGAAGTCAGGATAAATGAGTATAGGGTCCATTGTAAGAAGTTGTTTACATTTCTCAAAACATTCGACTGTTTCTGGGATATAACGAATTCGGTGTCTTTACGAAGTAGAGCAGTTAAAGGCTTCACCAATTTCGCGAAATCTTTAATGAATCTGCGGTTCGATTTTGTCGGTGTTTGGTTTAACGCCTTCTTCTGAAACAATGTGTCCAAGATAGTGAACTTCTTTTTTGAAAAATTCACATTTATCTATCTGGATTTTTAAATTTGCTTCCTTTAGTTTTTTCAATACATTCATGAGATCTTTCTTATGTTCCTCTAGGGAACTTGAGAAGATTATGATATCGCCCATATAGACGAGACAACACTTCCCTAAGAATTCTCTCAAGATGCAGTCCATAACACGCTGAAAAGTTGCTGGAGCATTTTTCAGCCCGAATGGCATGCGTGTAAATTCATATTTTCCGGAGTTAATCGAGAAAGCTGTTTTCTCGATATCTTCGTTTGCAAGTTGAATTTCGTGAAAACCGGACACCAAATCAATTGTAGAAAAATAACAAGTTCGGCCAAGATTGTCAAGTATTTCCGTTATTTCCGGGATGGGATATTTATCACAAATTGTCTTTTCGTTTAGTTTTCGATAGTCGATAACTAAACGAAACTTTTTCTTCCCAGAAGCGTCAGTTTTCTTCGGGACAACCCATATAGGCGATGTATAAGGTGATATTGATTCCCTTATTATCCCGTCTCTAAGCATTTTTTCCACTTGTTGTTGGATTTCTGTTTCGAAAATTTGTGGGTATTTATAGGATTTTGTATGTATTGGTATATTGTCTGAAGTCCTGATATTGTGCTTTATCTTATGGGTGAAAGTTAATTTATCCGAGTCGGAATAAAGTATTTCTCTGATGGCATATACAACCCTTTCCAAAGCTTTTTTCTCCTCATCGTTCATGTGTTCACTCCTAAAACAGTATTTTCCTTTTGGTGAAATTTTTGAAATGTCCTTCAATCTAAAACAATCGGTTCCAATTTCAATTTCATTAGAGTTCAGTTGTACTGTTCTATTGGGGTAATGACTTTTTATTGCCACTATAGCTATGCCATTTTTGCTTTGGTATAAACCGGGGAGAATTGAAAAATAATCAAATGGAGTTTCTTCCTCAACAAGAAAGCTACCTTTTTGCTTTATTGGTATTTCTACAAATTGGAACTCTTGTTCCGAAATGTTGATTTTGTGGTTTCCTGGAAATTTCTTTTGGAGGTTAAAAGTTTTTCTAGCAATTTTCAATTTATTTCTGCCGATGTCCAACTGAGCATTGAGGTCTCTCAGTGTTTCGTACCCTATTAATCCATCGAAAAAATCGTAGAAATCGAATACATAAAATTTTACTTTCTTCCTAATTTGGAAGATGTCAAATGAAGCTGATCTATCGATGTCATGTTTGCCATTGATATTCGTGACGTGAATTCCTGTTTCATCTTTGCAATTTTCGAGTTTAACATGTTTGGGCGAAATATAATTTTTATTGGCACCTGTGTCCATTAAAAATTTTAAATTGCCCTTAGTTGTTTGGATAGTCAGATAAGGAATAAAATTATTATTCTTTATGTTTTTTGCTTTTCCTTTCTTATCATCTGAAAATTTAATTCGTCGCCTTCAAAATAATCGTCGTCTTCTGATTCTAAAATTGAATCGTTCGACGTCAAATCCGCTTCAGGTTCCGGTTCGCGCACTTCATTATTATTTATTTATTTATTCCACCATCTTCGACTAAGTCGTACAGACTGTCTTATTAACTAAATTAGTCTAAACGTCTTATTCTAGAACTAAACATATTTTTGGACAAAGTAAAATCAAACTCATCACAGACATTGTTGAACGAACGCAAACATCGATTAAAACAGTTATTAAAGCCATAGATTGTTCTGTGGAAAGGAATTATGAATAATGGAGAATTCCGGAAACGACGAGGAGGAATATTCCACGGAATCTGCTGTAGCAATTCGGGGCAATCTACGTTGTCGGTTATAAGGTCGAAGATGAAGAGTCGCTGTTGTTTTTTGCGCCTAGCAGTGAGAGTTTCTAGATCGATCAACATGCAGCGATCCGGATAGCTGGGAAGATTGATTGGATCATTCCATGGGAGCTGACGCAAGGCGAACCGCATGAAACTTCTCTGGATTCGCTCGATCGCGAGGATTTGCGTAACTTGGAACGGAGACCAAACCGGAGAAGCATATTCCAAAATACTTCGAACTAGCGAGCAGTACAGCGTCTTGAGGCAATACACATCGGTGAAACCAAAAGCATGACGACGGATAAAACCGAGTACAGTGTATGCCTTGGCGGCTACTGTACTTATATGTTCGTTAAATTTCAGCTTAGAATCGATCGTTACTCCTAGATCACAAATAGAATTCACACGTTCCAGAGGATCCAGTCCCATGTGATATTGACGACCAATAACAACTTTGCAGCGACTGAAGGATATTGATTTGCACTTCTTGTTGTTTACGCGCATGCCGTTGTCGCCGCACCAGATTAGCAGGCGATTTATATCTTCTTGTACTGCCTCGCAATCGTTGATGGATGTAATCACTCGGAAGAATTTCAAATCATCGGCGAAACTCAGTTTTGATGAGGAAAGCAGCTCATACAGGTCGTTGATGTAAATGATGAATATCAGTGGGCCCAAAACACTTCCTTGAGGCACACCAGATGAAATGTTAAATGTTCTGGAACGCACGGAGTTCACCACCGCAAAGGCCTCGCGATCGGATAAGTACGAGTACAGCCATTCTGTGACCCATACTGGGAATCCTATGTGATTCAGTTTGCCAATGATGAGATTGTGCGGTACCGTATCAAAAGCTTTGGCAAAATCCACATAGACCGAGTCCACTTGCCGTTTTGATTCCAACACCCGTGATATTTCCGATACATAACACATAAGGTTCGATGTTGTGGAACGACGTTTCATAAAACCATGTTGGCTGTTTGAGATGATCGGTGAAGCAGCTCTGTACAAAACCGTATGAATAAGTTTTTCAAAAACTTTGCTGAGGCTGCAAAGTATGGATACACCACGGTAATTGGAGACACAGCTGTAATTTCCGGACTTATGGATCGGTACTATGGATGCCATTTTCCATGCGGATGGGAATACTCTGTCCCGGAGTGAGCGATTGAAAACAGTAACGATGGGCCTCGCGAGTGACACGGCACATTTTTTCAGAAGCACAGGAGACAAGTTATCCGTTCCGGGTCCTTTCGACGAATCGAGGTTTTCGAGGGCTGTTTGGACTTCATCCTGAGTGAACTGAAAGCGTGGTAGATTCAGGTTGTACGGAGTTATATGCTCGAAACAGTTTCGTCGTTGAACGGGTGATGCTTTACTAAACACGCTTTCAAAGAAAGTACCGAACAGATTGGCTGCTTCCAAACTAGAGTGAGAAGTGGTGCCATTCAAGTTAACGGTGATAGGGATCCTTTTGCCATCTTTTCGTTGTTTTATGAAATCCCAGAAACGAGAAGGATTTTGTTTGACAGAAGTCTGTATCCTGAGTAAATAATTGTCGTGAGTTGCAGTAAGTAGGGCTTTATACTCACACTCAATTTCGCGTAGTCTAATTCTGTCAGGTTCGTTTTTTGTAAGGAAATACTGGTTGCGCATTTTACGGATGCGGTTACGAAGTGTTCGTAGTTCGGGAGTCCACCATGGCTTGTTGTAAACAGAGATATGTGCCTGTCTCTTCTTAGGTATGTATCGATTTAAAACGTCACAGAGTGCTTCATAAAAATCTGATAACATCTGGTCCACTGTATCGTTGTTCAGAAGTCGTTCCCACTGCATATTCACAAGGACAGAATTCAACAAGTCGAAGTCACATGCCATATAGTCAAATTTAAAACATTTATCTTGGTCGTCAACTAATTTTGGTGCGTCATTCTCGTCAAGTAGTAAAATGAAAGGTGTGTGATGGTCATCAACAGGTAACAACGGTGAAGATGGTGCTATCAAGTCAAGATATTCAGGTAGATTTGTACATGTCAGGTCCAGAAGCCTGTCATTGGTGTTGACAAAACAGTTCATCTGTCTTAAACCGCTTGCAAACATTGCTTCGGTAAATTTCATTTCCGTTTCACTAGAGGCGTTTGAGGGAATATAACCATTAATGTCCTCGTCGAGGTGCCATCGCAAATTAGGTAAATTAAAATCACCGATGGACAAAAATAGGTCATAGTCCGACAGTTGTTCGACCATGGTTTGTACTGCACTTGCGTGAGCAGTGTATAGTTCAATGCCCGAATTCGGTGGGAGATAGATGGCAACAATGTAAAGTGAACGATGATGAAATATTATGCGTACCGCGATTTGTTCGAGTTGTTCACAGTTAGCCATCACAACGGACTCACATTTCAACGAATTTCTAACTGCTATTAGCACTCCACCGCCTCGTGAATGATGACTGGTTAACTCATTGCGATCACAACGGAAGAAGACGTAGGCTGGAGAAATTTCACAGCTATCGATGTCAGCTCTGAGCCATGTTTCGCTGAAAACAATTACGTCATAATCGCAGCTGGATAATAGCAGACGTAGCTGAGCTATTTTCGTACGTAAGCCTCTGACATTCTGATAGTAAACCGACAGTTGAACAATATCTGTAGCTGCGTTGTCTGGATGGAGTACGGCTGGAGTGCGGCGGCTAGAAGCGATGGACGTTACAGGGCGAGGAATATTCCTAGAATGTGCATACTTGCCTGCGTCGATGGTCTGGAAAACCCCGTCACCATACTCAAACTCAGGACCGGGATGACTGGTGATGGCTGGCAGGGATGGCTCGACTGAGATGAGGGGGTTTGGGGCTTCCATAAGGCTAGCAGGCGTGCATCCCGGGGCTGGTTCATTGAATAATCCAAATGCTGGATATGTGCGGACCATTTCACTGTTGCAGCTAGAATCGTTGGACATTAAAGTGCGAGAAGAGTTCAAAACATGCATGTACTTTCCTGATATGACAGTTTGGAAGACCCCATCATCACATTCAAACTCAGGACCGGGATGACTGGTGATCGGTAGTATAACTGGCTCGACTGAGATGAAACGGTTTGGGGCTTCCATAATGCTAGCGAGTTTGCATCCCGGGGGTGGAACGATGATTGGTCGTGATATGGTGGAATCAGAGTTTGCCTGTTGGGAACATTGACTAATCGCTCTTATTCCCTCACATTGACCTGCATTGGGGATATAGAGTGCTCCACTGCTGCGCCATTTAAAATACGATGGTGTTGCTGGTTCGGAGTTTTCTGCGGTTCCCAAAAATTTACATTTGTGCGGCTATCTGAGAACTCACGGAAAAGAATTCCCTTAGGCCATGTCGTCGTGCAGAGCGCTTTCGTTTTAAGTTCCATATGCATGCCAACTTTAAATGAAACGAAAGAAAGTGTGTTGACATCGCGTCCTTTAGCAACTAGTTTGACAACGTCGATGTCATCATTTCCTAGGCGTTGTTTCGCGAGAGCAGCCACTTGTTCGGTAGAAACACTTCGAGATATTCTCGACAAATAGAGCCAAAACTTTTTATCGGCAGAAGGTACAATAGAGACGCCCAAAGAGGGAGATATCGAACTACCTGTTCCGGCTAATAATGTGTCTTTTTGTGTGTTTTCTTTGTTTGGTTCAAACAAACGACGACTTCTCACCGACATAGGGCCAATTGCGGAGCGCTTTGCAGTTTTCGGCGTGAGCGAATTCGAGTTGATAAGTGTAGCAAAGTTCAATTTGATCTCCGCTTTGAGCTCTGTCAAAATTTCGGATTTTAGGCTATCGACGATTTTATTATGTTTACCCAGCAGATGTTCTTGCCCAGTCTCATACGCAGAGCGAACAGATCTTCGCAGTCTCATGTCCCTCATAAGACTTGAGCAAGACTGGCATAACCAGAAGAGTTGATTGCTCTTCAAAATGTCATCCATCATGTGAGGATTGATTCCGCTGCATTTCTGATGGAAAGTAGCGTTACAGAACCCCTGACAAACCACTTGATCGTCAGTAATCTCGGTTGCGCAAGCGTGACAGACTGAAGACATATTTTTTCCGATATAACAAATCGGTGGTTCTAATAGTTCGGTGGTTCGTTTAGTCGGTGTTTCAAACACTTAGATGAAATTGAATCACAGCTTTTCACAAAGATACAAATTAAAACAAAAACACTGATCATCAACACGACCTGGTACGAAGTAGGGATGTCTATGAATATCAATTATGTAGGAATTATGAACCTGCATTTTCGACTGGTACGTCCTCATAGAAACGTCCTCGTCATTATTTACTTTTTGAGATCTGAATCTCTCAGATACGGGTTTATTATTCTGATTGGTTTTTGGATTATATGACTTTTGATTTTGTGAAATTGTCTGAGCCTTCTGCTCGGGAATTCTGTAGGTCGAAGGACCTTGTTTGTTTTCCAATTTTTGCCTTAATGTGGCATTGGAATGTTGCATAGTTATGTCATGGGCCTCTTCTAATGAATTCGGCCTATAGCTACGCACGTACATAGCCAGCTGATCCCCATTCAGTCCGTCTATGTACCTTGTAAGTGACATTAAACTTATTAATTTTATGACTGCTTCCATGGAATTTTTATAGTCTTCCATGTGTGCAGCAGACGATTTGATTGCTGTATCAATCGTCCTAACTTTGTTATAGTATTCTGTGAGAGATGCTTTCCCTTGTTTTACATAAACAAGAGATTGGATATGTGAGGTGATATCTCTCTCGTCTCCAAACGAGTTTAAGAGAACCTCTTTAATTTCGTCCCATTCCGTAGGGTTACCGGAGGAAATCAAAACCTCTCTTGCTTCCCCAATAATTTTTGACCTAACAACACGTATGATTTGCTTGTAGGTTGGCTCGAATTTATAGCCACTGAATAAATCTAGTGTTTGCTGCGTGTCTTCCACCCACGCGAGCGTTTCGTTTCTATTTCCGCTAAAGTGCGGAATATTTTTCACGCGATCCGGCGTGACGAAATTTAAAAATGGATCCTTCGCTTTGTTTTCTAACTTAGTTATAGTATGAATTAGAGCGGCCTGGTTTTTCGTTAACTCTTGTATTTGAGCGATTAATTGCTCCGCTGTAATTTCCACTGGTAATTCAGCTTGCGCTGTTTCTTGCATTGTTTGGTTCTCTAGCGTGGACATTATGCTGTCTCTATGCTGTTGAAACCGTTCGTGTTTCGAGTTTTTTCTTCTTGAAGCAATGGTTGCACTTGTTAGTTGCACTTGATCACTTTTTGGTTAATTAATAACGAGAGTGAAAATTACTTACAGTATCAGTAACCTCATTCCCGGAGTCTGTTAATGTTATCGATGAGCGTAGTTCCGTGAGTTGTTCGGCAGCTCCCGTAACTCCAGCGATGTCCTTTCGCGGATGGTTTCCCAGGAAGTAGCACTACACAACACTTTCACAAAGACTGCGCCAGTAATGACCGAAGTGGCGATTACGATATAAAAAATAAATTTATTTTCACTAAATTTAAATATTACACATCAACGTTCATACTAAGACTAAATGCTATCTTCTGTTCCCTGCCTTTTTATAATGTCGGTATCTCGCGTCAGCAGATTCCTTGTTATCCGAATGATGAATGATGTCGCGTGGTCAGCCGTTGTCGTCAGTTCTTATGGCTCGCGATTGTCTTGATGGGAGGCCTCTGGATGCAATCTGATCCTGGTTGCATCGGTTGTTATATATATATATATATATATATATATATATATCTATAAAAAAATTAAATTAAATGAAATTAAATGAATTATAAACATGAAAGGCAGATGCTAGATAGGAGGCTACACATGTTTTTGATCCCGGTTATCGGCTCGGATAATGAACTATAACGTCTAGCGCAAGTCAAATGGGAAACAGTAGTTTTAAGCCAACTGTCAACACAAATTTGAATCTGCACGAACGATATTCGCAAATACACGAAACATGACGTCTACGATTTGCCGCCAACCGGACGTGAGCTACCAATGAGCGAGAGAGAGAGCGTGAGGCGGATAGTGATGAGAGAGCGCAGGGTGTATAAGGCCATCCACCCGTAGTGTCTAATAAAATAGGCAGAGCGGCAATAAATAAACGCGTCTTTATTGAACGATGACTAGCGTGAAAAGAGATAGAGTTTTGGGAGAAACGTCAAAGCAATACTTATAACTAGGTTTTCAATCCAAATCCCGTCACACGCAGCTTGACTTAGGGATATGTACTCGGCCTCCGTTGACGATAGAGACACCGTTGCTTGCTTTCTAGTCATCCATGAAACAGTTGCTCCATAAACTAGAAACACGTTGCCGGAAATTGAGCGTCGATCGTCTTGATCGTTGCCCCGGTCAGCATCGGCATAGCCTACTAATGGCTCTTCTTCATTCTGATGATAGACCAAACTCATGTTTATGGTCCCCTTTAGGTATCGCAGTATACGTTTCAGGTGGCACCAATGAACCTCGGTTGGTGCGGACTGGAAGCGGCTGAAGAAATTTACTGCTACACTTATATCTGGACGCGACGCAAGTGCCAAGTACGTTAAACAGCCAATGAGTTCCCTGTACGACTTCTTCGTCACTTGATGTTCCTCGATTTCCAATTTCAAGTTTGGTTCTAACGGTGTCGCCACTGGCTTACAGTCGGCCATACCGAACCTTTGCAACATATCCGCTATGTACTTAGATTGACTAATCTTCAAGGTACCTCCGCTGAAATCACGGTCCACTTTCAGACCAAGGAAGAGTTTCAACTCCCCCATATCAGACATCTCGAATTGTTTCGACAGTTGCTGTTTGAACCTAGTCAATAAATCCATTCTATCAGATAAAAGAATGATGTCGTCAACGTACAACAACATTTAGACGACGGATTCCTTCCAACTCATCTTATAGAGACAGGTATCTACGTTGAATCCGAGCTTCGTCATGAATGAATGGAATTTATCATTCCAGCTCCTCGGAGCTTGCTTCAGGCTATATAAGGCTTTCTTGAGACGGTACACAAAATCTGGATTTGTACTCTCGAGACCTTCAGGTTGTCGCATATATATTTCCTCCTTCAGTACACCGTTGAGGAAAGCAGTACGTACGTCCATCTGATGAATGTAATACCCTTTTTTATTCGCCACCGCCAAGAGCGTTCTAACAGTGGTGATTTTGGCTACGGGTGCATACGTCTCGTCGTAGTCGAACCCCTTCCGTTGTGAGCAGCCTTTCGCAACCAGTCGCGCTTTGTAGCGATCCACATTTCCAGCCTAGTCGCACTTAACCTTGAACACCCACTTGCAGTCCACAAGGTGCTTTCCTGCTGGTTTCGGTACGAGTTCCCACGTCTTGTTTTTCCTGAGCGATTCGAGCTCACTTTCGATGGCAGACTTCCATTGGTTCCAGTCGCTTCGTTTTCTCAGACCATCGATGGTTGATGGTAGATCCTCAACAAACGCCTCCGCGTTCAATGCGAACGCCATAACAGCATCAACTCCGGCTGAAGCTGCAAAACATTCACCGCCAATATTTGCTTCAAATCCAGTAATAAAATCGTGAAACTTACCGGGGAGCTTGCGCTCCCGTCCACTGGGCCTCGTCGACATTTCTGCTAGACAGTAGTCAACTTCTAATTGCGGAGGGAGCGCGCCGGCAGCTTTTTCCTCAGCATCAATCTCTTCAGATGATTCATAATCCGTTGGTTCAGTCTGCACCGACACGTTGTCCGTTTCCAGGCCAGGTTCGTCTTCTTCGGCTGATTCACAGGACACTTTTATTGGATCTTGTTTTCGCTCCGTTTTCCGTTCTTCGTCAAACACAACATCACGGGAAGTGAAGATTGTTTTCCTCCTAGGATCCCAGATCCTGTATCCATTCGCCGTGTATCCCACCATCACATTTTTTTCAATTCTTGGGTCGAATTTTCCACGTTTTTCCTTTGACACCCATGTGAATGCTGTTGATCCAAACACACGCATTTTATCCACATTTGGCTTCCTACCGTACCATAATTCAAACGGTGTTTTCTTCTCTTCTAGAGCAAACGTCGAACTTCTATTCAGAATCAATGCGGCAGTGAAAACCGCTTCACCCCACATCGATTTCGGTAAACCAGCGTCTTGCATCATGGAACGAGCTTTGTCCAACAAGGTGCGATTCAATCGTTCCGCTACCCCGTTCTGCTGTGGGCTGTACGGAACTGTTACCTCCATTCGAATTCCCTCAGTGCGGCAATATTTCGCAAATGATTTGCTGGTGTACTCCCCGCCATTGTCGCACCTGAGTCTCGCTACCTTCGTGTTGAAAAATGCAGTCACATGTGCACAATACTGCTCAAATTTCTCCTGTACTTCATCTTTCGATGCCAACAAATACACCGCCGTGAAATGACTGTAATCGTCCATAAATGACACATAAAAACGTTTTCCAAGTCGTTGGCTTGAACGGCCCGCACACATCGGAGTGGATGAGCTCTAACGGTCGAGATGAATGTCTCTCCACGACATCGTTAAAGGGTTTTTTTTTTTTATCCAAAATATATATTTTTATTAAGGCTCATATGGCGTCAACCTGACGGGGCCGGGAGTTCAATATTTCGACAATGTTTGCCTTATAACTATGTTAGTAATATGTAACCGATTACTCGCGGTTGGCTCGAGGTTAGTATTACAAGTGTTTTCGTAATTGTGATGTTGCTGTCTCCAATGCTCTGTACCTGTGCCCGACACGGAATACTTCCTTTTGGGATGCAGCTGACCATTAATCAGCAACGCCCCCTAGTCTGTACCCCATATCTAGCGTGGTGCGTGTTCTCGACTCGTGGAATCCAGGATAGAATGGTCACTAGCCGGCGCAAACATCAGCTCGTGTAGAGTTGTCATGAGCGGTACAACCTTTGGCTCTTGTTGAATGATCAGTGGACTGCACAACCTTTGGCCCGTGTATCTGTAAAGAGTGTGTGTATGTATTGCCGCGACTAAGTTAAAGTTTATAGATCGGATAGGAGGGATATGAAACAGGGACACAACGAAGGAAACATCATTAAACGTTGACATCGGCGTTTCTGAGGAACAGGTATATATGAAGCAGAAGATTAGGATCACGGCTACCTAAGATATCCCGGACGGGGATCTCCGATTGTCTGCCTTTTGCTCTCAGTGCTCTAGAGAGCTGAAGGCGAGCAGCATGGAACCGAATACACGACCAGAGAATATGCTCGATGTCGTGGTAGCCATCGCCACAATCACAAAGATTGTTTGCTGCGAGCCCAATGCGATAGAGATGCGCGTTTAGGTTGTAGTGATTGGACATAAGCCGAGATATCACGCGAATGAAATCACGACCTACATTCAATCCCTTAAACCAAGCTTTCGTCGAAACCTTAGGGATAATCGTGTGTAACCAGCGACCGAACTCATCTTCACTCCACATGCGCTGCCAACTAACGAGTGTGTCCTGACGAGGAATGTGAAAAAATTCATTATAGGCAATTTGCCTTTCAAAAAGTGTGCCTTCTAAAGCGCCCACCTTAGCTAGCGAGTCCGCTTTCTCATTCCCCGGAATCGAGCAATGAGAGGGAACCCATGCTAAGGTAATCTTGAATAATTTTTCGACCAAAACACTCAATAGATGTCTTATTCTTGTTAGGAAATAAGATGAGCGTTTATCAACTTTCATTGAACGAATTGCCTCTATTGAGCTGAGACTGTCTGAAAAAATAAAATAATGGTCGATGGGCAGTGTTTCAATGATCCCTAGTGCGTAGTATATCGCACCCAGTTCAGCGACATACACGGAACAAGGATCTTTGAGTTTGAAAGAGGCACTGGAATTTTCATTGAAGATGCCGAAGCCAGTGGACCCGTTTATGAATGAACCGTCAGTAAAGAACATTTTATCAGATCTAACTTTCCCATATTCTGCCGAAAATATCAGCGGAATAGAATCGGAGCGTAGATGATCTGGGATTCCATGGATTTTTTGTCGCATGGACAGATCAAAATTGACAGAGGAATTGCAAAAGTATGGGAAGCAAACTTGGTTGGAGATGCCCGGTGAAGGGTGCACTTCATGGGTAAGGAAATCATGGTACAAAGACATAAAACTTGACTGAGTAGTCAGTTCGAGTAGATTTTCGAAGTTATCAATCACCAATGGATTCATGATCTTGCAACGGATGAGAAATCTGTAGGATAATTCTGTGAATCGAAGAGTAAGCGGGGGTACTCCTGCCAAGACTTCGAGACTCATCGTATGTGTCGAATGCAAACACCCCATTGCTATACGCAAGCAACGATATTGTATTCTCTCCAGCTTGAGAATATGAATCCTGGCAGCTGATCGGAAGCAAAAACTGCCATACGTACGTTAAAGGGTTGTCTTGTTTGTTTTCCTGCTAAATATACCTCACATAAACATCGATCAGGCCAATCACGAATCTTCGCTGCTGTCTCGATCATCCCGTTTTTCCAGAGGTTCTTCATATTAGTCCCTCCTAGGTGACCGTATCTCCGATGCCACAAATCAAAAACGTCGTTTTTCGTCGTCATGGCACTCGCATTTGCTGATACCATATCTCTACGAGAGTATATATCAAGAGCATACAGCTGACCGCTTCTGTGCCCCATGCACACGATCCGCTTTGCCTTTTGGATAATCACTTTTCCTGCAGCAATCTTCACCGTCATACCACTGTCTTCGAGTCGGCGCACGGAGAACAAATTGCACTGCAACTCCGGTACGTACAAAACATCCTTCACCACCGCTGGCTGCTTCTTACCATCGATCATCATATCGACACGGATTGTACCGGCAGATTCCGCCATGATGACTTGACCGGACTTGGCCACTGAAATGCACACCGTCCGTCCAAGTGAGTGTATTTCCTCGAACAGTCGCTTCTCTTTCACCATGTGATCTGTCGCACCTGAATCTAAAAACCATCCAATTCGTTTACCCGTCCTCACAGCAGGCGCCACAAATGCACCGATGTCTGTGGTTGCAATAAACAAAGTTTCATCCTCGCACGTAGCATGTGCGGTTCCTATGATTTTTCGATTGGATTTCCCCTTTGGCTTGGTATTTTCCTCGCGTTCCCTACTACCTGTAGGTCGATAATCGGGACAGTCCACACGTTTGTGTCCGAATCTGCCACACTCGAAAAATTTGAAACCGGCTTTCTTTCCAGCAAAAGCCGATTCACCAACATAATATACCACGTGACCCGTTTGATTCGCACGTTTTGCCGACTCGTCCATCAGCCTCTTCTTCACGTACTCCATAGTCAAGTGATCCGGTTGAATGGTTTCCAAAGCCATGATTAACGCATCAAAAGACTTCGGTAGCGATAGCAACAGCTGGCAAACAACATCCTCCTCGTCGATTTTCACCCCGGCAGCCTTCATCTCAGGCAGCACTTTTTCAAACTGCAGCAGATACGTCTTCACATTTTCGCCTTCTTTTAACCGCAATTCCTGGAACTGCTTCTTCAGGAATAATTTACCTGCGATCCCGACACGCTCGACAGTGACAGGCTGTTTCGAAGAAAAACAAATTTTACGAACATCAATAGTTAAATTAAAATGACAGCTTCCAAGATGTATCGGAAGGGGGTCTCCGTAGCCACATTGGTTGCGCGTTCGCTTAGTAAGCGATCGATCGTGAGTTCAAAACTCAGGACCCTCATTGACCATCTTATCCTCACAGAATAGCTACGTCCACGCAACAATCATCAGCGATGGAGATCGATCCACGGTCGAAATAAGATCGATTCATCCATATAACTGCTCTGCTCTGCAAGACACATCGGGCTGCTGTTCTATAAATAACTCAACAATGATCATTCAACTGTCTCCGCTGTCCGGTGGTCCAACTGGATAATGGAAGAACAGAAAGAATACTCTTACGCCTAAATGGCTACTGTGTGAATGTACCATATGTAATGGTATAGAAGGAATACTGGCGAATGTCAACTTTGTAAGGTGCTAATTATAGATATATGATAACCATGTGACATGTACACGATTAAAATTCGGCTCTGTTACAGCTAAAATGCTAATGAGCCTTAAATAAATAAATGGGATAAAAAAAAAGATGTATCTGAAGACGGACTTAAAGAATTAGGAAGAAATAGAATAGAATAAAGAATTAGAAAGAATAGAATTCCTAGATGAGGTTGGAAAAGGAAAAGGAACAGGACCTTTTGCTCCATTTGCTCCACGGAGCATTGAAATTAATATACCAAAAGTGTATAAAATTACTTCACAATTCTCAAGTTATTCAAAGAGAATGCGACAGTGAGCCGGAAACAAGCGAAAAAACTTCTGGCTTACTCCAATAATTGAAACCAAACACTGAAGACTCATTGCTAAGAGTGCAAAGTGAAATAAATCTGGTTGAGAGAAAATTCAAGCTCAAAGTACTAGCAGAAATTGTAGTTTGGTATCTAAGAGCACACTATAAAAACAAAATGGCTTTAAGTATTAAAACAGCTGCCGAGTTAGCAACTCTAATTCCCACTTATGGTGCCAATGCTAGTGGAGTAAAATGATTTATAGACGCAGTGAATTTGGCAAAAACTATTGTACCAAATGAAAGCAAAGCTGCCGCCATCCAAATTATTTTGACAAGATTGAGTGGAAAAGCGAGAAATTTATTCTCCGTCACTCCAACTGAATATGACGAAATCACAACACGAATTAAATCGGGTTGTGAAGAAAAAGAAAATTCCGATTCAGCGATAGCTAATCTGGCGAATCTAAAATTAAAATATGTTAATTAGATTGAGAATTTTACAAAACAACTTGATGCGCTGACAGACAAACTAACAAACTGTGTCACATCAAATTGCATCACGGAAAAAACGCTGTAGAAATTCGCCCAGTAGACCGATCCTTTTGAAAATTTTAGACAGTAAAATAAAAACTATTAAACAACTTTTGGCATTTTCTTTTTATTCATACTTCGAGTCCAAGCCCGTATGCTCGCACCTTCCTCTTTACCCCGTCCATAAGGTTCTGTACAACGTCAGGTTGTAGTTTTTGACGTAGGACTACGTCTTTCATTTCTATACCGGGGTGTAAAATCAAAGTTTCAAAAACGAAAGCGTTACGCCGGAGACCAAGATTTTGAGTGTTAAAAGCTCCTTAACAACTGAACGAAATGGTATGATAAACACTTCATTCGAAATATAAAATGTCTACGCGTTCTATACTTGTTACTTTTTGATCCAAAAACTTAAATTTTTTTTCAATAGTCTTAAAATTGCTTTCAAAACAGGCTATTGAAATCACCAATCGGTGTATAAGCGAGCGCCGCTCGGAAATCCACTCAGTTCTAATTGAACAGCGATTGGAGCATGTTGTCGCTGTTGTGGTGAAGCTCTTCGTTTATCATGCAAGCGCTGATGAACGGTGTCACCAAGAGCCTGTTTGTGCACCTTAGGCTAGACATGAATCCATCAGGAGGAGAGTGATGCCACAAACGGTTCCCCGGGAAGATCTCGAAGCAGCCGCTACACACACACACACACACACACACACACACACACACACATACACACACACATACACGCGCGGAATTCTTTCCGTTTGGATGCCATTCAGCATCGAGAAAGATCCGGAAAATAATCTGCCAGTTCCTCTGGGAATTTAAAAATACATTCATGTGAAAGAGTTTATTTGAATGTTTTCTATCCATGTAACACTGTGATCAAATATGTTTCAATCAAGTACTATTAACAGATGGTTATCGAGTTAGCATAAACCACTGGTGGGCTTCCAGTATCGAGGAAAATGTGGAAATATCTAATCGTTACTAAAAATAATCTGCCAGTTCCTCTGGGAATTTAAAATTACATTCATGTGAAAGAGTTTATTTTAATGTTTTCTATCCATGTAACACTGTGACCAAATGTGTTTCAATCAAGTACTATTAACAGGTGGTTATCGAATTAGTATTAACCACTGGTGGGCTTCCAGTATCGAGGAAAATGTGGAAATATCTAATCGTTACTGAAAATAATCTGCCAGTTCCTCTGGGAATTTAAAAATACATTCATGTGAAAGGGTTTATTTGAATGTTTTCTATCCATGTAACACTGTGATCAAATATGTTTCAATCAAGTACTATTAACAGATGGTTATCGAGTTAGCATAAACCACTGGTGGGCTTCCAGTATCGAGGAAAATGTGGAAATATCTAATCGTTACTGAAAATAATCTGCCAGTACCTCTGGGAATTTAAAAATACATTCATGTGAAAGAGTTTATTTGAATGTTTTCTATCCATGTAACACTGTGATCAAATATGTTTCAATCAAGTACTATTAACAGATGGTTATCGAGTTAGCATAAACCACTGGTGGGCTTCCAGTATCGAGGAAAATGTGGAAATATCTAATCGTTACTGAAAATAATCTGCCAGTTCCTCTGGGAATTTAAAAATACATTCATGTGAAAGAGTTTATTTTAAAGTTTTCTATTCATGTAACACTGTGACCAAATATTTTCCAATCAAGTACTATTAACAGGTGGTTATCGAGTTAGTATTAACCACTGGTGGGCTTCCAGTATCGAGGAAAATGTGGAAATATCTAATCGTTACTGAAAATAATCTGCCAGTTCCTCTGGGAATTTAAAATTACATTCATGTGAAAGAGTTTATTTTAATGTTTTCTATCCATGTAACACTGTGACCAAATATGTTTCAATCAAGTGCTATTAACAGGTGGTTATCGAATTAGTATTAACCACTGGTGGGCTTCCAGTATCGAGGAAAATGTGGAAATATCTAATCGTTACTGAAAATAATCTGCCAGTTCCTCTGGGAATTTAAAATACATTCACGTGAAAGAGTTTATTTTAATGTTTTCTATCCATGCAACACTGTGACCAAATATGTTTCAATCAAGTGCTATTAACAGATGGTTATCGAGTTAGCATAAACCACTGGTGGGCTTCCAGTATCGAGGAAAATGTGGAAATATCTAATCGTTACTGAAAATAATCTGCCAGTACCTCTGGGAATTTAAAAATACATTCATGTGAAAGAGTTTATTTGAATGTTTTCTATTCATGTAACACTGTGACCAAATATTTTCCAATCAAGTACTATTAGCAGGTGGTTATCGAGTTAGTATTAACCAATGGTGGGCTTCCAGTATCGAGGAAAATGTGGAAATATCTAATCGTTACTGAAAATAATCTGCCAGTTCCTCTGGGAATTTAAAATTACATTCATGTGAAAGAGTTTATTTTAATGTTATCTATTCATGTAACACTGTGACCATATATGTTTGAATCAAGTGCTATTAACAGATGGTTATCGAGTTAGCATAAACCACTGGTGGGCTTCCAGTATCGAGGAAAATGTGGAAATATCTAATCGTTACTGAAAATAATCTGCCAGTTCCTCTGGGAATTTAAAATTACATTCATGTGAAAGAGTTTATTTTAATGTTTTCTATTCATGTAACACTGTGACCAAATATTTTCCAATCAAGTACTATTAGCAGGTGGTTATCGAGTTAGTATTAACCACTGGTGGGCTTCCAGTATCGAGGAAAATGTGGAAATATCTAATCGTTACTGAAAATAATCTGCCAGTTCCTCTGGGAATTTAAAAATACATTCATGTGAAAGAGTTTATTTTAATGTTTTCTATTCATGTAACACTGTGACCATATATGTTTGAATCAAGTGCTATTAACAGGTGGTTATCGAATTAGTATTAACCACTGGTGAGCTTCCAGTATCGAGGAAAATGTGGAAATATCTAATCGTTACTGAAAATAATCTGCCAGTACCTCTGGGAATTTAAAAATACATTCATGTGAAAGAGTTTATTTTAATGTTTTCTATTCATGTAACACTGTGACCATATATGTTTGAATCAAGTGCTATTAACAGGTGGTTATCGAATTAGTATTAACCACTGGTGAGCTTCCAGTATCGAGGAAAATGTGGAAATATCTAATCGTTACTGAAAATAATCTGCCAGTACCTCTGGGAATTTAAAAATACATTCATGTGAAAGAGTTTATTTTAATGTTTTCTATTCATGTAACACTGTGACCAAATATTTTCCAATCAAGTACTATTAGCAGGTGGTTATCGAGTTAGTATTAACCACTGGTGGGCTTCCAGTATCGAGGAAAATGTGGAAATATCTAATCGTTACTGAAAATAATCTGCCAGTTCCTCTGGGAATTTAAAATTACATTCATGTGAAAGAGTTTATTTGAATGTTTTCTATCCATGTAACACTGTGATCAAATATGTTTCAATCAAGTACTATTAACAGATGGTTATCTAGTTAGCATAAACCACTGGTGGGCTTCCAGTATCGAGGAAAATGTGGAAATATCTAATCGTTACTGAAAATAATCTGCCAGTACCTCTGGGAATTTAAAAATACATTCATGTGAAAGAGTTTATTTTAATGTTTTCTATTCATGTAACACTGTGACCATATATGTTTGAATCAAGTGCTATTAACAGGTGGTTATCGAATTAGTATTAACCACTGGTGAGCTTCCAGTATCGAGGAAAATGTGGAAATATCTAATCGTTACTGAAAATAATCTGCCAGTACCTCTGGGAATTTAAAAATACATTCATGTGAAAGAGTTTATTTTAATGTTTTCTATTCATGTAACACTGTGACCATATATGTTTGAATCAAGTGCTATTAACAGGTGGTTATCGAATTAGTATTAACCACTGGTGAGTTTCCAGTATCGAGGAAAATGTGGAAATATCTAATCGTTACTGAAAATAATCTGCCAGTTCCTCTGGGAATTTAAAATTACATTCATGTGAAAGAGTTTATTTGAATGTTTTCTATCCATGTAACACTGTGATCAAATATGTTTCAATCAAGTACTATTAACAGATGGTTATCGAGTTAGCATAAACCACTGGTGGGCTTCCAGTATCGAGGAAAATGTGGAAATATCTAATCGTTACTGAAAATAATCTGCCAGTTCCTCTGGGAATTTAAAATTACATTCATGTGAAAGAGTTTATTTTAATGTTTTCTATTCATGTAACACTGTGACCAAATATTTTCCAATCAAGTACTATTAGCAGGTGGTTATCGAGTTAGTATTAACCACTGGTGGGCTTCCAGTATCGAGGAAAATGTGGAAATATCTAATCGTTACTGAAAATAATCTGCCAGTTCCTCTGGGAATTTAAAAATACATTCATGTGAAAGAGTTTATTTGAATGTTTTCTATCCATGTAACACTGTGATCAAATATGTTTCAATCAAGTACTATTAACAGATGGTTATCTAGTTAGCATAAACCACTGGTGGGCTTCCAGTATCGAGGAAAATGTGGAAATATCTAATCGTTACTGAAAATAATCTGCCAGTACCTCTGGGAATTTAAAAATACATTCATGTGAAAGAGTTTATTTTAATGTTTTCTATTCATGTAACACTGTGACCATATATGTTTGAATCAAGTGCTATTAACAGGTGGTTATCGAATTAGTATTAACCACTGGTGAGTTTCCAGTATCGAGGAAAATGTGGAAATATCTAATCGTTACTGAAAATAATCTGCCAGTTCCTCTGGGAATTTAAAATTACATTCATGTGAAAGAGTTTATTTGAATGTTTTCTATCCATGTAACACTGTGATCAAATATGTTTCAATCAAGTACTATTAACAGATGGTTATCGAGTTAGCATAAACCACTGGTGGGCTTCCAGTATCGAGGAAAATGTGGAAATATCTAATCGTTACTGAAAATAATCTGCCAGTTCCTCTGGGAATTTAAAATTACATTCATGTGAAAGAGTTTATTTTAATGTTTTCTATTCATGTAACACTGTGACCAAATATTTTCCAATCAAGTACTATTAGCAGGTGGTTATCGAGTTAGTATTAACCACTGGTGGGCTTCCAGTATCGAGGAAAATGTGGAAATATCTAATCGTTACTGAAAATAATCTGCCAGTTCCTCTGGGAATTTAAAAATACATTCATGTGAAAGAGTTTATTTTAATGTTTTCTATTCATGTAACACTGTGACCATATATGTTTGAATCAAGTGCTATTAACAGGTGGTTATCGAATTAGTATTAACCACTGGTGAGCTTCCAGTATCGAGGAAAATGTGGAAATATCTAATCGTTACTGAAAATAATCTGCCAGTACCTCTGGGAATTTAAAAATACATTCATGTGAAAGAGTTTATTTTAATGTTTTCTATTCATGTAACACTGTGACCAAATATTTTCCAATCAAGTACTATTAGCAGGTGGTTATCGAGTTAGTATTAACCACTGGTGGGCTTCCAGTATCGAGGAAAATGTGGAAATATCTAATCGTTACTGAAAATAATCTGCCAGTACCTCTGGGAATTTAAAAATACATTCATGTGAAAGAGTTTATTTTAATGTTTTCTATTCATGTAACACTGTGACCATATATGTTTGAATCAAGTGCTATTAACAGGTGGTTATCGAATTAGTATTAACCACTGGTGAGCTTCCAGTATCGAGGAAAATGTGGAAATATCTAATCGTTACTGAAAATAATCTGCCAGTACCTCTGGGAATTTAAAAATACATTCATGTGAAAGAGTTTATTTTAATGTTTTCTATTCATGTAACACTGTGACCATATATGTTTGAATCAAGTGCTATTAACAGGTGGTTATCGAATTAGTATTAACCACTGGTGGGCTTCCAGTATCGAGGAAAATGTGGAAATATCTAATCGTTACTGAAAATAATCTGCCAGTTCCTCTGGGAATTTAAAATTACATTCATGTGAAAGAGTTTATTTGAATGTTTTCTATCCATGTAACACTGTGATCAAATATGTTTCAATCAAGTACTATTAACAGATGGTTATCGAGTTAGCATAAACCACTGGTGGGCTTCCAGTATCGAGGAAAATGTGGAAATATCTAATCGTTACTGAAAATAATCTGCCAGTACCTCTGGGAATTTAAAAATACATTCATGTGAAAGAGTTTATTTGAATGTTTTCTATCCATGTAACACTGTGATCAAATATGTTTCAATCAAGTACTATTAACAGATGGTTATCTAGTTAGCATAAACCACTGGTGGGCTTCCAGTATCGAGGAAAATGTGGAAATATCTAATCGTTACTGAAAATAATCTGCCAGTACCTCTGGGAATTTAAGAATACATTCATGTGAAAGAGTTTATTTTAATGTTTTCTATTCATGTAACACTGTGACCATATATGTTTGAATCAAGTGCTATTAACAGGTGGTTATCGAATTAGTATTAACCACTGGTGAGTTTCCAGTATCGAGGAAAATGTGGAAATATCTAATCGTTACTGAAAATAATCTGCCAGTTCCTCTGGGAATTTAAAATTACATTCATGTGAAAGAGTTTATTTGAATGTTTTCTATCCATGTAACACTGTGATCAAATATGTTTCAATCAAGTACTATTAACAGATGGTTATCGAGTTAGCATAAACCACTGGTGGGCTTCCAGTATCGAGGAAAATGTGGAAATATCTAATCGTTACTGAAAATAATCTGCCAGTTCCTCTGGGAATTTAAAATTACATTCATGTGAAAGAGTTTATTTTAATGTTTTCTATTCATGTAACACTGTGACCAAATATTTTCCAATCAAGTACTATTAGCAGGTGGTTATCGAGTTAGTATTAACCACTGGTGGGCTTCCAGTATCGAGGAAAATGTGGAAATATCTAATCGTTACTGAAAATAATCTGCCAGTTCCTCTGGGAATTTAAAAATACATTCATGTGAAAGAGTTTATTTTAATGTTTTCTATTCATGTAACACTGTGACCATATATGTTTGAATCAAGTGCTATTAACAGGTGGTTATCGAATTAGTATTAACCACTGGTGAGTTTCCAGTATCGAGGAAAATGTGGAAATATCTAATCGTTACTGAAAATAATCTGCCAGTTCCTCTGGGAATTTAAAATTACATTCATGTGAAAGAGTTTATTTGAATGTTTTCTATCCATGTAACACTGTGATCAAATATGTTTCAATCAAGTACTATTAACAGATGGTTATCGAGTTAGCATAAACCACTGGTGGGCTTCCAGTATCGAGGAAAATGTGGAAATATCTAATCGTTACTGAAAATAATCTGCCAGTTCCTCTGGGAATTTAAAATTACATTCATGTGAAAGAGTTTATTTTAATGTTTTCTATTCATGTAACACTGTGACCAAATATGTTTCAATCAAGTGCTATTAACAGGTGGTTATCGAATTAGTATTAACCACTGGTGGGCTTCCAGTATCGAGGAAAATGTGGAAATATCTAATCGTTACTGAAAATAATCTGCCAGTACCTCTGGGAATTTAAAAATACATTCATGTGAAAGAGTTTATTCGAATGTTTTCTATCCATGTAACACTGTGACCAAATACATTTGGTTTTGTGATTTTTCAATCAATCGCAATTAACAGGATAGCTTCTGGAGATTATTTTTCCCCATCAGTAGGATATTTCCGTATCCAATATTGTATGCAACCGCAATCGATTATTGCTCAGTCGCCGAAAGTTCCGAGCTCAGAGAGTTCATTCCCCTTTAGTTTGCCTTCCAAATTGCCATCGTAAACCACACCTTCTCTCGATTCAATCACACACAAAAAGCATACTTAAGCGATATTCTGGTGGTGAGACACATTCATTTTTCGTGAGGACATCGACAAGACAACATCGTTGCCTAACGTGCTGGAGGAGGTGGACGGCGAAGGATCGACACATACACGCGCAGAATTCTTTCCGTTTGGATGCCATTCAGCATCGAGAAAGTTCCGGATAGATCTAATCATTGCTGGGAAATAATCAGCCAGTTCCTCTGGGAATTTAAAAATACATTCATGTGAAAGAGTTTATTTGAATGTTTTCTATTCATGTAACACTGTGACCATATATGTTTGAATCAAGTGCTATTAACAGATGGTTATCGAGTTAGCATAAACCACTGGTGGGCTTCCAGTATCGAGGAAAATGTGGAAATATCTAATCGTTACTGAAAATAATCTGCCAGTTCCTCTGGGAATTTAAAATTACATTCATGTGAAAGAGTTTATTTTAATGTTTTCTATTCATGTAACACTGTGACCAAATATTTTCCAATCAAGTACTATTAGCAGGTGGTTATCGAGTTAGTATTAACCACTGGTGGGCTTCCAGTATCGAGGAAAATGTGGAAATATCTAATCGTTACTGAAAATAATCTGCCAGTTCCTCTGGGAATTTAAAAATACATTCATGTGAAAGAGTTTATTTTAATGTTTTCTATTCATGTAACACTGTGACCATATATGTTTGAATCAAGTGCTATTAACAGGTGGTTATCGAATTAGTATTAACCACTGGTGAGTTTCCAGTATCGAGGAAAATGTGGAAATATCTAATCGTTACTGAAAATAATCTGCCAGTTCCTCTGGGAATTTAAAATTACATTCATGTGAAAGAGTTTATTTGAATGTTTTCTATCCATGTAACACTGTGATCAAATATGTTTCAATCAAGTACTATTAACAGATGGTTATCGAGTTAGCATAAACCACTGGTGGGCTTCCAGTATCGAGGAAAATGTGGAAATATCTAATCGTTACTGAAAATAATCTGCCAGTTCCTCTGGGAATTTAAAATTACATTCATGTGAAAGAGTTTATTTTAATGTTTTCTATTCATGTAACACTGTGACCAAATATTTTCCAATCAAGTACTATTAGCAGGTGGTTATCGAGTTAGTATTAACCACTGGTGGGCTTCCAGTATCGAGGAAAATGTGGAAATATCTAATCGTTACTGAAAATAATCTGCCAGTTCCTCTGGGAATTTAAAAATACATTCATGTGAAAGAGTTTATTTTAATGTTTTCTATTCATGTAACACTGTGACCATATATGTTTGAATCAAGTGCTATTAACAGGTGGTTATCGAATTAGTATTAACCACTGGTGAGCTTCCAGTATCGAGGAAAATGTGGAAATATCTAATCGTTACTGAAAATAATCTGCCAGTACCTCTGGGAATTTAAAAATACATTCATGTGAAAGAGTTTATTTTAATGTTTTCTATTCATGTAACACTGTGACCATATATGTTTGAATCAAGTGCTATTAACAGGTGGTTATCGAATTAGTATTAACCACTGGTGAGCTTCCAGTATCGAGGAAAATGTGGAAATATCTAATCGTTACTGAAAATAATCTGCCAGTACCTCTGGGAATTTAAAAATACATTCATGTGAAAGAGTTTATTTTAATGTTTTCTATTCATGTAACACTGTGACCAAATATTTTCCAATCAAGTACTATTAGCAGGTGGTTATCGAGTTAGTATTAACCACTGGTGGGCTTCCAGTATCGAGGAAAATGTGGAAATATCTAATCGTTACTGAAAATAATCTGCCAGTTCCTCTGGGAATTTAAAAATACATTCATGTGAAAGAGTTTATTTTAATGTTTTCTATTCATGTAACACTGTGACCATATATGTTTGAATCAAGTGCTATTAACAGGTGGTTATCGAATTAGTATTAACCACTGGTGAGCTTCCAGTATCGAGGAAAATGTGGAAATATCTAATCGTTACTGAAAATAATCTGCCAGTTCCTCTGGGAATTTAAAATTACATTCATGTGAAAGAGTTTATTTGAATGTTTTCTATCCATGTAACACTGTGATCAAATATGTTTCAATCAAGTACTATTAACAGATGGTTATCGAGTTAGCATAAACCACTGGTGGGCTTCCAGTATCGAGGAAAATGTGGAAATATCTAATCGTTACTGAAAATAATCTGCCAGTTCCTCTGGGAATTTAAAATTACATTCATGTGAAAGAGTTTATTTTAATGTTTTCTATTCATGTAACACTGTGACCAAATATTTTCCAATCAAGTACTATTAGCAGGTGGTTATCGAGTTAGTATTAACCACTGGTGGGCTTCCAGTATCGAGGAAAATGTGGAAATATCTAATCGTTACTGAAAATAATCTGCCAGTTCCTCTGGGAATTTAAAATTACATTCATGTGAAAGAGTTTATTTTAATGTTTTCTATTCATGTAACACTGTGACCAAATATTTTCCAATCAAGTACTATTAGCAGGTGGTTATCGAGTTAGTATTAACCACTGGTGGGCTTCCAGTATCGAGGAAAATGTGGAAATATCTAATCGTTACTGAAAATAATCTGCCAGTTCCTCTGGGAATTTAAAAATACATTCATGTGAAAGAGTTTATTTTAATGTTTTCTATTCATGTAACACTGTGACCATATATGTTTGAATCAAGTGCTATTAACAGGTGGTTATCGAATTAGTATTAACCACTGGTGAGTTTCCAGTATCGAGGAAAATGTGGAAATATCTAATCGTTACTGAAAATAATCTGCCAGTTCCTCTGGGAATTTAAAATTACATTCATGTGAAAGAGTTTATTTTAATGTTTTCTATTCATGTAACACTGTGACCAAATATTTTCCAATCAAGTACTATTAGCAGGTGGTTATCGAGTTAGTATTAACCACTGGTGGGCTTCCAGTATCGAGGAAAATGTGGAAATATCTAATCGTTACTGAAAATAATCTGCCAGTACCTCTGGGAATTTAAAAATACATTCATGTGAAAGAGTTTATTCGAATGTTTTCTATCCATGTAACACTGTGACCAAATACATTTGGTTTTGTGATTTTTCAATCAATCGCAATTAACAGGATAGCTTCTGGAGATTATTTTTCCCCATCAGTAGGATATTTCCGTATCCAATATTGTATGCAACCGCAATCGATTATTGCTCAGTCGCCGAAAGTTCCGAGCTCAGAGAGTTCATTCCCCTTTAGTTTGCCTTCCAAATTGCCATCGTAAACCACACCTTCTCTCGATTCAATCACACACAAAAAGCATACTTAAGCGATATTCTGGTGGTGAGACACATTCATTTTTCGTGAGGACATCGACAAGACAACATCGTTGCCTAACGTGCTGGAGGAGGTGGACGGCGAAGGATCGACACATACACGCGCAGAATTCTTTCCGTTTGGATGCCATTCAGCATCGAGAAAGTTCCGGATAGATCTAATCATTGCTGGGAAATAATCAGCCAGTTCCTCTGGGAATTTAAAAATACATTCATGTGAAAGAGTTTATTTGAATGTTTTCTATTCATGTAACACTGTGACCATATATGTTTGAATCAAGTGCTATTAACAGATGGTTATCGAGTTAGCATAAACCACTGGTGGGCTTCCAGTATCGAGGAAAATGTGGAAATATCTAATCGTTACTGAAAATAATCTGCCAGTTCCTCTGGGAATTTAAAATTACATTCATGTGAAAGAGTTTATTTTAATGTTTTCTATTCATGTAACACTGTGACCAAATATTTTCCAATCAAGTACTATTAGCAGGTGGTTATCGAGTTAGTATTAACCACTGGTGGGCTTCCAGTATCGAGGAAAATGTGGAAATATCTAATCGTTACTGAAAATAATCTGCCAGTTCCTCTGGGAATTTAAAAATACATTCATGTGAAAGAGTTTATTTTAATGTTTTCTATTCATGTAACACTGTGACCATATATGTTTGAATCAAGTGCTATTAACAGGTGGTTATCGAATTAGTATTAACCACTGGTGAGTTTCCAGTATCGAGGAAAATGTGGAAATATCTAATCGTTACTGAAAATAATCTGCCAGTTCCTCTGGGAATTTAAAATTACATTCATGTGAAAGAGTTTATTTGAATGTTTTCTATCCATGTAACACTGTGATCAAATATGTTTCAATCAAGTACTATTAACAGATGGTTATCGAGTTAGCATAAACCACTGGTGGGCTTCCAGTATCGAGGAAAATGTGGAAATATCTAATCGTTACTGAAAATAATCTGCCAGTTCCTCTGGGAATTTAAAATTACATTCATGTGAAAGAGTTTATTTTAATGTTTTCTATTCATGTAACACTGTGACCAAATATTTTCCAATCAAGTACTATTAGCAGGTGGTTATCGAGTTAGTATTAACCACTGGTGGGCTTCCAGTATCGAGGAAAATGTGGAAATATCTAATCGTTACTGAAAATAATCTGCCAGTTCCTCTGGGAATTTAAAAATACATTCATGTGAAAGAGTTTATTTTAATGTTTTCTATTCATGTAACACTGTGACCATATATGTTTGAATCAAGTGCTATTAACAGGTGGTTATCGAATTAGTATTAACCACTGGTGAGCTTCCAGTATCGAGGAAAATGTGGAAATATCTAATCGTTACTGAAAATAATCTGCCAGTACCTCTGGGAATTTAAAAATACATTCATGTGAAAGAGTTTATTTTAATGTTTTCTATTCATGTAACACTGTGACCATATATGTTTGAATCAAGTGCTATTAACAGGTGGTTATCGAATTAGTATTAACCACTGGTGAGCTTCCAGTATCGAGGAAAATGTGGAAATATCTAATCGTTACTGAAAATAATCTGCCAGTACCTCTGGGAATTTAAAAATACATTCATGTGAAAGAGTTTATTTTAATGTTTTCTATTCATGTAACACTGTGACCAAATATTTTCCAATCAAGTACTATTAGCAGGTGGTTATCGAGTTAGTATTAACCACTGGTGGGCTTCCAGTATCGAGGAAAATGTGGAAATATCTAATCGTTACTGAAAATAATCTGCCAGTTCCTCTGGGAATTTAAAATTACATTCATGTGAAAGAGTTTATTTGAATGTTTTCTATCCATGTAACACTGTGATCAAATATGTTTCAATCAAGTACTATTAACAGATGGTTATCTAGTTAGCATAAACCACTGGTGGGCTTCCAGTATCGAGGAAAATGTGGAAATATCTAATCGTTACTGAAAATAATCTGCCAGTACCTCTGGGAATTTAAAAATACATTCATGTGAAAGAGTTTATTTTAATGTTTTCTATTCATGTAACACTGTGACCATATATGTTTGAATCAAGTGCTATTAACAGGTGGTTATCGAATTAGTATTAACCACTGGTGAGCTTCCAGTATCGAGGAAAATGTGGAAATATCTAATCGTTACTGAAAATAATCTGCCAGTATCTCTGGGAATTTAAAAATACATTCATGTGAAAGAGTTTATTTTAATGTTTTCTATTCATGTAACACTGTGACCATATATGTTTGAATCAAGTGCTATTAACAGGTGGTTATCGAATTAGTATTAACCACTGGTGAGTTTCCAGTATCGAGGAAAATGTGGAAATATCTAATCGTTACTGAAAATAATCTGCCAGTTCCTCTGGGAATTTAAAATTACATTCATGTGAAAGAGTTTATTTGAATGTTTTCTATCCATGTAACACTGTGATCAAATATGTTTCAATCAAGTACTATTAACAGATGGTTATCGAGTTAGCATAAACCACTGGTGGGCTTCCAGTATCGAGGAAAATGTGGAAATATCTAATCGTTACTGAAAATAATCTGCCAGTTCCTCTGGGAATTTAAAATTACATTCATGTGAAAGAGTTTATTTCAATGTTTTCTATTCATGTAACACTGTGACCAAATATTTTCCAATCAAGTACTATTAGCAGGTGGTTATCGAGTTAGTATTAACCACTGGTGGGCTTCCAGTATCGAGGAAAATGTGGAAATATCTAATCGTTACTGAAAATAATCTGCCAGTTCCTCTGGGAATTTAAAAATACATTCATGTGAAAGAGTTTATTTGAATGTTTTCTATCCATGTAACACTGTGATCAAATATGTTTCAATCAAGTACTATTAACAGATGGTTATCTAGTTAGCATAAACCACTGGTGGGCTTCCAGTATCGAGGAAAATGTGGAAATATCTAATCGTTACTGAAAATAATCTGCCAGTACCTCTGGGAATTTAAAAATACATTCATGTGAAAGAGTTTATTTTAATGTTTTCTATTCATGTAACACTGTGACCATATATGTTTGAATCAAGTGCTATTAACAGGTGGTTATCGAATTAGTATTAACCACTGGTGAGTTTCCAGTATCGAGGAAAATGTGGAAATATCTAATCGTTACTGAAAATAATCTGCCAGTTCCTCTGGGAATTTAAAATTACATTCATGTGAAAGAGTTTATTTGAATGTTTTCTATCCATGTAACACTGTGATCAAATATGTTTCAATCAAGTACTATTAACAGATGGTTATCGAGTTAGCATAAACCACTGGTGGGCTTCCAGTATCGAGGAAAATGTGGAAATATCTAATCGTTACTGAAAATAATCTGCCAGTTCCTCTGGGAATTTAAAATTACATTCATGTGAAAGAGTTTATTTTAATGTTTTCTATTCATGTAACACTGTGACCAAATATTTTCCAATCAAGTACTATTAGCAGGTGGTTATCGAGTTAGTATTAACCACTGGTGGGCTTCCAGTATCGAGGAAAATGTGGAAATATCTAATCGTTACTGAAAATAATCTGCCAGTTCCTCTGGGAATTTAAAAATACATTCATGTGAAAGAGTTTATTTTAATGTTTTCTATTCATGTAACACTGTGACCATATATGTTTGAATCAAGTGCTATTAACAGGTGGTTATCGAATTAGTATTAACCACTGGTGAGCTTCCAGTATCGAGGAAAATGTGGAAATATCTAATCGTTACTGAAAATAATCTGCCAGTACCTCTGGGAATTTAAAAATACATTCATGTGAAAGAGTTTATTTTAATGTTTTCTATTCATGTAACACTGTGACCAAATATTTTCCAATCAAGTACTATTAGCAGGTGGTTATCGAGTTAGTATTAACCACTGGTGGGCTTCCAGTATCGAGGAAAATGTGGAAATATCTAATCGTTACTGAAAATAATCTGCCAGTTCCTCTGGGAATTTAAAATTACATTCATGTGAAAGAGTTTATTTGAATGTTTTCTATCCATGTAACACTGTGATCAAATATGTTTCAATCAAGTACTATTAACAGATGGTTATCTAGTTAGCATAAACCACTGGTGGGCTTCCAGTATCGAGGAAAATGTGGAAATATCTAATCGTTACTGAAAATAATCTGCCAGTACCTCTGGGAATTTAAAAATACATTCATGTGAAAGAGTTTATTTTAATGTTTTCTATTCATGTAACACTGTGACCATATATGTTTGAATCAAGTGCTATTAACAGGTGGTTATCGAATTAGTATTAACCACTGGTGAGCTTCCAGTATCGAGGAAAATGTGGAAATATCTAATCGTTACTGAAAATAATCTGCCAGTACCTCTGGGAATTTAAAAATACATTCATGTGAAAGAGTTTATTTTAATGTTTTCTATTCATGTAACACTGTGACCATATATGTTTGAATCAAGTGCTATTAACAGGTGGTTATCGAATTAGTATTAACCACTGGTGAGTTTCCAGTATCGAGGAAAATGTGGAAATATCTAATCGTTACTGAAAATAATCTGCCAGTTCCTCTGGGAATTTAAAATTACATTCATGTGAAAGAGTTTATTTGAATGTTTTCTATCCATGTAACACTGTGATCAAATATGTTTCAATCAAGTACTATTAACAGATGGTTATCGAGTTAGCATAAACCACTGGTGGGCTTCCAGTATCGAGGAAAATGTGGAAATATCTAATCGTTACTGAAAATAATCTGCCAGTTCCTCTGGGAATTTAAAATTACATTCATGTGAAAGAGTTTATTTTAATGTTTTCTATTCATGTAACACTGTGACCAAATATTTTCCAATCAAGTACTATTAGCAGGTGGTTATCGAGTTAGTATTAACCACTGGTGGGCTTCCAGTATCGAGGAAAATGTGGAAATATCTAATCGTTACTGAAAATAATCTGCCAGTTCCTCTGGGAATTTAAAAATACATTCATGTGAAAGAGTTTATTTGAATGTTTTCTATCCATGTAACACTGTGATCAAATATGTTTCAATCAAGTACTATTAACAGATGGTTATCTAGTTAGCATAAACCACTGGTGGGCTTCCAGTATCGAGGAAAATGTGGAAATATCTAATCGTTACTGAAAATAATCTGCCAGTACCTCTGGGAATTTAAAAATACATTCATGTGAAAGAGTTTATTTTAATGTTTTCTATTCATGTAACACTGTGACCATATATGTTTGAATCAAGTGCTATTAACAGGTGGTTATCGAATTAGTATTAACCACTGGTGAGTTTCCAGTATCGAGGAAAATGTGGAAATATCTAATCGTTACTGAAAATAATCTGCCAGTTCCTCTGGGAATTTAAAATTACATTCATGTGAAAGAGTTTATTTGAATGTTTTCTATCCATGTAACACTGTGATCAAATATGTTTCAATCAAGTACTATTAACAGATGGTTATCGAGTTAGCATAAACCACTGGTGGGCTTCCAGTATCGAGGAAAATGTGGAAATATCTAATCGTTACTGAAAATAATCTGCCAGTTCCTCTGGGAATTTAAAATTACATTCATGTGAAAGAGTTTATTTTAATGTTTTCTATTCATGTAACACTGTGACCAAATATTTTCCAATCAAGTACTATTAGCAGGTGGTTATCGAGTTAGTATTAACCACTGGTGGGCTTCCAGTATCGAGGAAAATGTGGAAATATCTAATCGTTACTGAAAATAATCTGCCAGTTCCTCTGGGAATTTAAAAATACATTCATGTGAAAGAGTTTATTTTAATGTTTTCTATTCATGTAACACTGTGACCATATATGTTTGAATCAAGTGCTATTAACAGGTGGTTATCGAATTAGTATTAACCACTGGTGAGTTTCCAGTATCGAGGAAAATGTGGAAATATCTAATCGTTACTGAAAATAATCTGCCAGTTCCTCTGGGAATTTAAAATTACATTCATGTGAAAGAGTTTATTTGAATGTTTTCTATCCATGTAACACTGTGATCAAATATGTTTCAATCAAGTACTATTAACAGATGGTTATCGAGTTAGCATAAACCACTGGTGGGCTTCCAGTATCGAGGAAAATGTGGAAATATCTAATCGTTACTGAAAATAATCTGCCAGTTCCTCTGGGAATTTAAAATTACATTCATGTGAAAGAGTTTATTTTAATGTTTTCTATTCATGTAACACTGTGACCAAATATGTTTCAATCAAGTGCTATTAACAGGTGGTTATCGAATTAGTATTAACCACTGGTGGGCTTCCAGTATCGAGGAAAATGTGGAAATATCTAATCGTTACTGAAAATAATCTGCCAGTACCTCTGGGAATTTAAAAATACATTCATGTGAAAGAGTTTATTCGAATGTTTTCTATCCATGTAACACTGTGACCAAATACATTTGGTTTTGTGATTTTTCAATCAATCGCAATTAACAGGATAGCTTCTGGAGATTATTTTTCCCCATCAGTAGGATATTTCCGTATCCAATATTGTATGCAACCGCAATCGATTATTGCTCAGTCGCCGAAAGTTCCGAGCTCAGAGAGTTCATTCCCCTTTAGTTTGCCTTCCAAATTGCCATCGTAAACCACACCTTCTCTCGATTCAATCACACACAAAAAGCATACTTAAGCGATATTCTGGTGGTGAGACACATTCATTTTTCGTGAGGACATCGACAAGACAACATCGTTGCCTAACGTGCTGGAGGAGGTGGACGGCGAAGGATCGACACATACACGCGCAGAATTCTTTCCGTTTGGATGCCATTCAGCATCGAGAAAGTTCCGGATAGATCTAATCATTGCTGGGAAATAATCAGCCAGTTCCTCTGGGAATTTAAAAATACATTCATGTGAAAGAGTTTATTTGAATGTTTTCTATCCATGTAACACTGTGACCAAATATTTTTCAATCAAGTATTATTAACAGGTGGTTATCGAGTTAGTATTAACCACTGGTTGGCTTCCAGTATCGCGGAAAATGTGGAAATATCTAATCGTTACTGAAAATAATCTGCCAGTTCCTCTGGGAATTTAAAATTACATTCATGTGAAAGAGTTTATTTTAATGTTTTCTATCCATAAAATATCCATATAATACATTTGGGTTTGTGATTTGTCAATCAAGTACAGTTAGCAGGTTAGCTTCTGAAAATTATTCTTCAGAACAAGGTTTTTCGTATCCTATATTGGATGCATAAAACCTTGTGCCTCCAATGTAACGCTCTCGTTTTCGAAGTCTCCCAAATATTCATTTATTCATTCATTCAGAATGGATTTAGATTCAACTTCAAACAAATGATCTCTAAATCAACGATAGTCCTACGTCACCCTTGCGGTTATACCATAGATATAACCCACTTCCTGTTTTTTTGAACAGAAATCAATTTTCTCTCGCCTCCGATTTGACAACTTTTGGGTTCTTCCGGAGGGCCTGCTTCATAATCGCCCAATATTTCTCTATTGGGCGAAGCTCCGGCGCGTTGGGCGAGTTCATTTCCTTTGGCACGAAGGTGACCCCGTTGGCTTCGTACCACTCCAACACGTCCTTTGAATAGTGGCACGAAGCGAGAAGATGGTCGGGCCTTCGTGCTGCTTCAATAGTGGTAGTAAGCGCTTCTGTAGGCACTCCTTAAGGTAAACCTGCCCGTTTACCGTGCCGGTCATCACGAAGGGGGCGCTCCGCTTTCCGCAAAGGCAGATCGCTTACCACACCATGTACTTTTTGGCAAACTTGGATAGTTTCTGCTTGCGAATCTCCTCCGGAACGCTGAATTTGTCCTCTGCGGAGAAGAACAACAGGCCCGGAAGCTGACGAAAGTCCGCTTTGACGTAGGTTTCGTCGTCCATTACCAGGCAATGCGGCTTCGTCAGCATTTCGGTGTACAGCTTACGGGCTCGCGTCTTCCCCACCATATTTTGCCTTTCGTCGCGGTTAGGAGTCTTCTGAACCTTGTATGTACGCAGGCCCTACCGCTGCTTGGTCCGCTGACAAATTCAGCTTATTGGCGACATCACGGACCGAACTTCTCGGATCACGTCTAAACTGCTTAACTACGCGCTTGTGATCTTTTTCACTGACGGAGCATCCATTTTTGTCCTTCCGGACGATGGTTAGGTTCTCGAAGTATCGTTTTAGTACTCTGCTGACCGTGGATTGGACGATTCCCAGCATCTTACCGATGTCCCGATGTGACAACTCCGGATTCTCGAAATGAGTGCGCAGGATTAATTCACGACGCTCTTTTTCGTTCGACGACATTTTTCCAAATTTACGAAAAATTGACAATGAAGCATGGCCAACGTGATCTATACACTCTTATCTGATTATAAGCGAAAGCTGAAGATATAATTCCTAAAAATTAAATTTCTACAGCGTTTTTTCCGTGATGCAATTTGATGTGACACACCCTTTACATCAGAGAACAAATCCTGATGATGTTGCAAAGAAGATGTCTCAAAAAGTGGCTATTCAGACCATTATCCAAGAGACATCATGTAAAGAGAAAAAATGATGTAAAGAATTGGTAAATTCGACAATCTCCAAGAAGCTATCAATATCTTGGTTGAAAATGAGAAATCCAACAAAAAAGACACAAATGCAGTCGTCCTGCATTCTGTCTAATATAATCGACAACCGATCAATTTCAATCAAATAAATTACAGATACGAAAATCGTAATTTCACCAACAGGATCCAAATAAGAAATGACAGAATAAACCAGAGGTCATTTTCCCAACCTAGATATCAACCGAGATACAATTTTAACCAACACGTACAACAATATCCAACTAACAGAAATTATAACCAAAACTTCAATAGAAGCACAAATAGAAATTTTAGTAGAAACAACAACCCAGCGAGAATGTATCTAGCAAATCAGCAAGACATTCCTCAATTACAGAGACCAATAACTGGCAATCAATATTATTTGCAAAACCAACCGGATAATATTAATCAATCTCTGGCACCGGTAACAATACTACAAATCACTCTACTTGTCCACCAACACAAGCAGGAACTTCGAATCCTAATTATTTTTTAGCCAACCAGTAAAAATTGAAAACAGATGTCGATTAACTGGACAATTGTTACGGTCTGGAATAACTATTTTGACAATCAATCTAAATGCTTCAAATTTTATCCAAGTCAGAGTGCACATGACTGGAGATACAATTCGCAATTTAATCATTGATACTGGCATAGATATGTCGTTGTTTAAAGCACGTAATATTTTTTCGAATCAATATGTAAATCTATATAAATAAAAATGTAAGGCAAAATCTGTTGGTAAGCGGAAAACCCGAAGAAGGGATGGTCCGATTTTAGCCTTCTTAATTTCGTTGTATTCGCCTTTTCCCGTAGATCAATATAGTGGAGAGAAAAACCGGAAAATTTTCGAAAAATCCTGAAGGAAGGTCGGAAAATTGTAAAGGGTCAAAGGGTAATCAATCAATGAAGAGTTCAGTGATTGGACTCACTAACGTTCACTTAGTAAGAAAACGTGGATGTTTGAAAGTATTCAAATCAAAAAAATCAGCTAGTACTAATAATAAAATTAAATTGACATGAATAACTGAAAATAGTATTGAAACCTTAGGAATAGTTAATACGAAGTTTTTTTTTTATTAATTCGTTTATTTTTACAGGCTAAGTTACTTAAGTTTAAAGGAGCCGAATTCTTAAATATAATTTTAAAACTATATATATAAACAATTTTCTTACATCTATGGTAAGTAAGGTGGAAACCCGATTACTCGCGGTGTACTCGAGTTTAGGAGGGTGACATATTTTTAGGAGAAGGATGGGATATAAGGAAATTGTAACAATGTTGATGAACACTCATTTCATAAATCTATTCGTATATCTATAGTGTATTTACATTTCAACTTATTCTACTATTTATAGCAAGGGGACGAATTACCCGCAAAGGAAGGAAAGGAGGGTATAAGGATGTAGGGACAATCACACACGAAGATCTATAGCTTTAAGGAAAACATATATATATATAGGACATGTAATCAAGGTCTAACCGAGCCAACACATCTCTCACCGGCACATTGGGAATACGAAGTTATGTTTTAATAATAATATTTTTTTCAATCACGAATTTCATTTAGTTACTGCCGATCTACCAATGTACTAAATGGTGCCTGGTGGAAGGGGGCGAGTTCGATGGCTCCGAAAAATATGTCTCTTTTAGTGTTTTTGTGAATTTTGGTGCAGTAAAGACCTTCCG